>NC_056054.1:77287840-77590870 GCF_016772045.2 Ovis aries | reverse complement strand
GAACCTGACCCCTGAGATAAATTAGTCCTCCTATTCCTTGTGTATGTCATCATCCACAACACCCGAAAATATGTAAACCATATCTTCACCATTAAGAAAAAGATTTTTATTTTTAAAAGTTGATCTTTTCTCTTGTCAGAGAAAATAAAGGCAATTCAAACAGAAACTCCAACTTCTTGCTCTAGTCTCTAAACACTTACAAGCTTTGGGTTTATTTATTTATTTATTTTTAATTTGATTTATTTTTAACACCAAAAACATTTTGTATTGGGGAATATAGCCAATTAACAATGTTGCGATAGTTTTGGGTGAACAGTGAAGGGACCGAGGCTTTGGATTCTTTGGTCTGCCAGGTGCTAGCTGTGTGACCATAAGCAAGTTACTTAATTTGTCTGTTTAATCATCTGGAAACAGAGTAATCATAGTATTATACAACTTTGTATTGTAAGAGTACAGCCATTCAACACAGATAACTGTTTGATCATCTACTATGTGCCAAGGGCATTGCTATACATACTTAGGATATATCCTCTTCCTATTATTCCCTAACTCAGTAAACAGTTAAGCTGGAAACCTGGAGTCATCCTGATTCTTGTCTCACATCAAGTTGACTACCAAGATCTAATAATATTCTAGCTTATATATTTTTCAAACCTGTCTTCTCCTTTTCAGACAGCTTTGAAAATATATAAATATGTTAAGTTCTATACTTCAATTTCTTATCTACAATAACCTCCTGTTTTCTCTGCACTCCTTCCCAACCTTTTCTATCACAGCCCTGCCAGAGATATTTTTCTCTGAAATTATGGATACAAAGTTACAGATGTGAAATTGTAGATGGGACTCCCTGTCAGCTAATTATTGCTAAATAATAACCTTCCCCACAACTTAGTGGCTTACAGGAACAGTGATTTATTGTTCCTTAGCACTTTGGGGGTTGGTTGGGTGCGCAGTTCCTCTGCTGGTTTCACCTGGGCTCACTAGTGGGACTAGATTCAGCTACAAGGTCTTCTGGGTTAGAAGGTCCAAGGTGGTCTTATTCATATGTCTGACAGTTGGTGCTGTGTTTTGGCTGGGGCATCTCTTTTCTCTTCTCCACTTAGCATCTCTCATCCTCCAGTAACCTAGAACAGCTTCCTTATATGGGGATTTCAAGACAAATTCCAGGGGGCAGAAGGGGGAGTCTGAGAGGTCATAGGGAGGCTTGTAATTTCAGAACTCACACTTTACTTCTGCTATATTCTATTGGTCAGAACAAGTCATGGGCCACCATGGATTTAAAGTTTACTTTACCACTTCTTCCCTGGTGGCTCAGATGGTAAAGCGTCTATCTACAATGCGGGAGACCCAGGTTCGATCCCTGGGTTGGGAAGATCCCCTGGAGAAGGAAATGGCAATCCTCTCCAGGACTATTGCCTGGAAAATCCCATGGACAGAGGAGCCTGGTAGGCTACAGTCCATACGGTCACAAAGAGTCGGACACTACTGAGTGACTTCACTATAGTCACTATAAAGTAAACTTTACCATTTTGGGGAACAGCTTCAAAAGAATTAAAGACCATATTTATTTACCACTGATTCCTGATTACCTGGGCTTTCCTGATAGCTCAGTTGGTAAAAAATCTGCCTGCAGCGCAGGAGACCCTGGTTCGATTCCTGGGTTGGGAAGATCCTTTGGAGAAGGGATAGGCTACCCACTCCAGTATACTTGGGCTTCGCTTGTGGCTCAGCTGGTAAAGAATCCGCCTGCAATTCGGGAGACCTGGGTTCAATCCCTGGGTTAGAAAGATCCCCTGAAGAAGGGAAAGGCTACCTACTCCAGTATTGTGGCCTGGAGAATTCCATGGACTATATAGTCCACTATATAGTCGCAAAGAGTCGGACACGCCTGAGTAACTTGGGTTTTCACTTTCCTGATTACCTGTAGGATAAATTCCAAACACCTCACCTCCTCATGGCACACAAAGTCTTAAGCCTGGGTTGATTTCTTGCCCCATATCCTGTCATCAGCTGTACATAAGTGTTTGTCATTCCCTGACCATGCTGTACATTATCGTATTTCCATGCCCTTGCTCACACTGTTCCTTACATAATATTGCTTTTTGTAGAGGTGCCATGGTACAGTTACTTGTCATTTTTTGGTTACTTCCGTTAGTTTCCAGTTCTTTATTGTAACTCCATGGTAACTATTCCTGAACAGAAATCTTTGTGTACCTCTGTATTTCTTCAGGGGAAAAGAATCTTAAAAGTAAAATTACTTATGGAATCAAAGATACAGAGTTTTGGGGGTTTTTCTTAAGGTTTTTGATACTTAGTGCCAAAATTGTTTTTCAAAAGGGTTTGCATTTATACTATGAGCAGCAGACTATGAGAACACAACTTACTGGAGTGGAAACAAAAGGCCATTCTTATCAAAATATATTTTGTGTTTCTTAAGTACTAATCTCATATTTCTTACAGAAAAGTTTCCTACCTTAACATGTGTTTTATAAGCAATTTTGTTTAATTGTATTCTAATCATTGGAAAGGTCCCTGATGCTGCGAAAGATTGAGGGCAGGAGGAGAAGAGGACGAGATGGTTGGATGGCATCACCAACTCAATAGACATGAGTTTGAGCGAATTCCAGAAGATAGTGAAGGATAAGGAAACCTGGCATGCTGCAGTCCGTGGGGTCCCAAAGAGTTGGATATGATTGAGCGGCTGAACAAAGAAAAAGAGAGAGGAGCATTCTTCAGCCACTTCAGAGCTATTCGTTAATTTAGAAAAGCGAGAGGATCCATACATACTTTCTGTTGACCAGAAATAATGTCTGTCTTGGGAAATAGTTACCATAAAGTATCATTGGCATCTATGTGTTATAAAAAGGATGTAGAACTTCAAAAAGGAGTTTAAAAAAAATGGAAAGATGACATAGAAAACTAAAATTTAATAAGCTGGCAGAACATTATTTGGGCAGATTAAGAATTTTCCAAGTCTTCTAATATGGATATGCCTGATCTTTAGGCACTGGGAGTGAGAAGAGTTGTATGAAGACAAGAGATTTTAAGAGCAGGTCATTAATGTTTATTATAGTTTCGTAACATAAAGCAAGGAGATCCAGCTGAATCTCCCTTTGTACAACATCCAGTTCTATTTTTTATTCATTTCTATTAGTGCAAAATCTCATTGGTTGGAAGGGCCTTCTCTACTCTTGTAAAACAACATTATTTTGGAAATCAGAAAATGATAGTTCTGTGGCAGTATCAACAGGTCTTTGTCACTGAGTAATTTATACAAATCTTTGATGGGTATACTTTTAAACATTATAAAATGCTGTTTTGAATCAATGAAATAGAATAGCTTCTGCCTCTGCTTGAGAATATTTTCTAATTTTAGATGTTAAAGCATCTATCTATTAGCAATACATTGTGTATTTAATGATCATCGTTTCTTACTTGTTTTTGAAGCTCTCCGGGGACAGATTGTTCAGTTCAAACTCTCAGACATTGGAGAAGGGATTAGAGAAGTAACTGTTAAAGAATGGTAAGTTATTCTGAAATGTTTTTAAGTAAGTATAAAAGTAATTTGAGTACAAATAAATAGGAATCTATTTAAATTGAAGCACCTTTCTTTATAACATAAAATATATATTTTTTAAGCTTTAAGGTAAATCTAGTTTATGTTGACAATATACTGGTGGCACAGTTCATTATACATCAGGGCATTTTATTCAGTGTAATTTATTAAGGTTTGTTTTTTCCTCTTTTTAAATTTTTTTTTCACTGCCCAGTCTTCACTTCAGCTAAAAAAAGATAAATTAGTCTCTAAAAGATGCTAAGTTGATATGACCATGTGTTTTGAAAAGTTTTTAATGAATGAACTTAGAGCTTCTTTCCAAACTGTTTTAAAATCATTATGTAGTCTAAGCTGTGTTTATTAAAAATGATTTCAGTAAGAATGCAAGTACATTTGACTCACCATTACCTGAGAGTTTGCCTATATTTTTAGAACAGGTTAAAATATTAAAACAAAAGACATGAATCAAAGAATACTGTTTCAAAGGTTTAAAAAAAAAGTGAAAAAGAAAGAGGCTTGAAACAAAAATTAAAAAGACCTCTACTTAGGCATCCTTCTACCCCTTTTCTTTCTTTCCTTTGCTGGAAAAACAAAAACACCTCCGAGTACTGAACTAATTTTCAAAGGTTTTGAGAACTAGCAGTTAAGGTGAGTCAATAGATTCTCTCCCACAATTTTATACTGTTAAAGATCCTTTTAAGAATCTCGTTTAGACACCTAAACATTCTTTCCTTGTAGTTTTCATTATAATTGCTCTGTAGGTTAGGAGAGAACCATAATCACAGAAATGTACCTTGCAATTGTGTCTCTGTGGCATTGTGGGATCAAGGAAAGAGTGATGGATCTCAGGTCAGAAGAGGCTGACTCTGAAATTCATTAGTCATGTTAGAGATAAAGACAAAGAACTCAAACTACAGTTTATAAAAGTATAGCAGATGTATATTGAAGACATCAGTTTTTAAAATTTAATTCTAGAAATAATAGGTATCCCTTAAAATGTGATGAAGGCTGACACAATAAAAGAAAATAACACTTTTAAAATACATTTTACATATTTCATCTAAGAAATGGGTGAGGCAGAAAAACTTGATACATTAATTAAATTTTTGGATTATAAATTATGAATATTTCATTGTTTTTTAAAAATTTATACTCCTTGAAGAAGCATCAAAGAACCTCTGAAAGCCATTGTAGTCTCTTCTGAAACATCTGAAACATATTGGGCCTCAATACTGGGCTCCATGGATACTCATCTAATTCAGTGTAGCATTTTTATTGTTTCAGATGATCTGTACTATGGTTCATGTAAAAGTGTCTTATGACTTTTTCTTTTAGGTATGTAAAAGAAGGAGATACAGTGTCTCAGTTTGATAGCATCTGTGAAGTTCAAAGTGATAAAGCTTCTGTTACTATCACTAGTCGTTATGATGGAGTCATTAAAAAACTGTATTATAATCTAGATGATACTGCCTATGTGGGAAAGCCATTAGTAGACATAGAAACGGAAGCTTTAAAAGGTACTGTATATATATGTATATGTTCATCTATCTTGCCAAATTGATTAATGGTGTCCTTTTGTCGTTGGGTACCAGTTGAAAGTGATGTTTCCTTTGAATAACTTACAGGATTTGATTTGCGGGTTTAGAACTGAGATGAGGAAAATAGAAAGGTATTCTGTGATACATGATTATCTTTTGACCAGTTACCATGTTAAAAACATGTATTTGTTGTTGTTGTTCAGTAGCTAACTTGTGTCAACTCTTTGCAGCCCCATGGACTGCAGCACGCCTGGCTTCCTTGTCTTTCACCATCTCCTGGAGTTTGCTCAGATTCATGTCCATTGAGTCAGTGATGCTATCTAACCATCTTATCCTCTGCCACCTCCTTCTCCTTTTGCCTTCAATCTTTCCCAGCATCAGGGTCTTTTCAAATGAGTTGGTTCTTGGCATCAGGTGGCCAAAGTATTCGGAGTTTCAGCTTCAGCATCAGTCCTTCCAATGAATATTCAGAGTTGATTTCCTTTAGGATTGACTGGTTTGATCTCCTTGCAGTGCAGGGGACTCTCAAGAGTCTTCTCCAGCACCACAGTTCAAAAGCATAAATTCTTTGGCACTCAGCCTTCTTTATGGTCCAACTCACATCCATACATGACTACTGGAAAAACCATAGCTTTGACTATCCAGACCTTTGTTGGCAAAGTAATGTCTCTGCTTTTCAAAACACTGTCTAGATTTGTCATAGTTTTCCTTTTAAGGAGCAAGCATCAGTATTACTATATATAAAAACATGTATAGTAATACTTTATTTATCTGGAGGCCTGCCTTCTGGAAACCTTATGTTCAAAGAAGCAACAAACTGTCTTGGGAATGAAAGATTCAAGCTTTGAACACTCATCGCTAATAAAAATTGGAATGTGCAAAGATTAAATCTCACATGATGGGATTGCTCTGTTTGCCACTGATAAGAAAACCAAAACACATTCTCATTAGTGGTGGTTATGAAAGCCAAATTTTTAAAGAGAAGTAGAAAAGAGGGAAAACCAGAGTGGGAAGCAAAGAAACTAGCATTCAGAAGCAGCAGCAGCATGGAACTTATAATCATTAGGTGTTCTGATAAGAGGGAATTCATTATGAGAACGTTATAGGAAAATTAAAGCCGTGTGCTGTCCCTATGGTAGCAAATAGCTGACCCTTTACATCAGAAGTTCCATTTGGCATTGGTGTGGTATACCAAGGTTATGTCATCTAGGAAGCTTTGACGTGGAGGAGGGGTGGGGGGACCATAATTCTGTGAGGCAAACCTAAGCCAGCAATCTCTCTGAAAGTGCTGAGATGAAGACCTTTCAGTATAGTGAAGTTGGAAAGTTTAGAAGGAGTCTGAACCACAGTGGTTGGCTGACTCTTAGTCCTCCAGTCTGTACAATAATGTAACTAATGTCACAGGCACACTCACAGTTTATGTTTCATGCTTAATATTTTATTTATTCTTATTCATCGTTGGGTGATTTGCCCATGGAAATCATAAAGCCAAACTTAGACCTCAGATGTCCTGAGTTTTTGTCCAGAATGTTTTCCACTATAACATGTTACCTTCAAAACTTCTTGAAGCTTTCTTATTATTTATTTGATTTCTAATTATTAATAGTGATGACCATTTCAAGGTGGTTGCTGTGTGTTCTTTTAACACGACCCTGTTAATTTTCAAAAACTTCCTTGCTTTTGGCATCATCTTGTACTTTTCCTGCCTAGACTCGGAATCATCTCTTCCTTCAGGAGCTCTTGTTCTTTTAATGTGCAATGAATAAGAGACCATCATCTGGGTACTAGGGGTGTTTCCTATTGTCTTGATTTCAGATTTCTATTGAAAGGCATGATTTAGGAATATTAAAAACGAGAAAGACTTTATCTTTAAAAATTACCTGAAATAGGGGCTTCCCTGTTGTCTCAGCGGTAAAGAATCCACCTGCCAATGCAGGAGGCACGGGTTCAATCCCTGATCTGGAAAGATACCACGTGCTGCGGAGCAACTAGCCTCATACACCACAACTGTTGAGCCTGTGCTCAGCAACAAGAGAAGCCACTACACTGAGAAACCTGCACACCGCAGCTAGAGAGTGGCTCCCGATTGCTGCAACTAGAGAAAACTGCATAGCAGCGAAGACCCAACACAGCCAGGAATAAGCAAATAATTTTTTTAAATTACCTGAAATAAGTACAGAATTATTTTGATGCATCAACAGGATAATATAGTTTTTTTTTTTAATCATTCAGTTAAGACCTTGAAAGTAAAGAATTATATTCTTGACATAAACGGAAACAAGCAAAGATGCTAAACGTTACTGTGGATGTCAGTAAGTTAGAATAACCAATCAGGTGCTGTAGACCAGGTTAGGTATCTATCTATGCCATCCACAAAAGCAGATTATAGTAGTCTCTTGGTATTTGCAAAGGATTGGTTCAGGACACATACACACACAGACAGATACCAAAATCTGCAGATGCCTATCTCCCTTATATGAAATGATGTAGTATTTGCATATAGCCTATATTTTAAATCATCTCTAGATTACTTGTAATACCTAATACAGTGTAAATACTATGTAAATAGTTGCTGGCATTCAGCAAATTCAGATTTGCTCTTTGGAACTGTCTGGAATTTTTTTTCTATGTATTTTCAATCAACATTTGGTTGAATCCATGAATCCAGAGCCTGTGGATTCCCAGGGCTGACTGTGTATGAACAAGTGAGCAGTTGGGATTTGAGGGGGGGGGGGTTTATTGTTTGCTTTTATTTTTAAAGTTTCTTTTGGTATCCCCAGTGAAATCCAACTTAGTAAGTCTTGATATAGCAAATTATAAAATCAAAAACTTTTTCAGGCAAGGGGTATGTTTTTTCTAAATAACTTTTTTAGAGAAATTAATTTCCAGTATGACGTGGATGAATCTTGAAAAATTATTCTAAGTCAGAGAAACCAGAAATAAAGAGAACATGCTGTATGATTCTCTGTACATTAATTTAGTTTTCAATTGGAGTATAATTGCTTTACAGTGTTGTGTTAGTTTCTGCTGTACCATGAAGTAAATTAGCTATATGTGGACATATACCCCTCCCTCCCATCCCTCCACCCCCATCCTTCCCCTTTAGGTCATCATCAGAGATTACCAAGCTGAGCTCCTTGTGCTATATAGTAGCTTTGCACTGGCTAGCTGTGTTACACAAGATGGTGTATACATATATCAATGATAGCTTCTCAATTCTTCCGTCCTTCTCCTTCCTCCTCTGTGTCCACAAGTCTGTTCTCTGCATCTGCACCTAGATTCCTGCCCTGCAAATAGGTTCATCAGTACCATTTTTCTACATTCCATATATATGCATTAACATATGGTATTTATTTTTCTCTTTCTGACTTATTCACTTCATATGACAAACTCTACGTTCATCCACATCACTATAAATTACCCAAGCTTGATCCTTTTTATGACTGAATAATATTATTTTATTGTATACATGTACCATATCTTGTTTATCCATTCATCTGTTGAGAGACATTTAGGCTGCTTACATGTCCAGGCTGTTGTAAATAGTGTTGCAATGAATGCTGGGAGACATGTATCTTTTTGAATTATGGTATATGCCCAGTAGTGGGATTTCTGGGTCATATGGCAGTTTTAGTTTTAGTTAATAAGAAACCTCCATATTGTTCTCCATAATGATTATATCAATTTACATTCCCACCAACAACGCAAGAGGGTTCTCTTTTCTCCACATCCTCTCCAGCATTTATTGTTTATAGATCTTTTTGATGATGGCCATTCTAACCAGTATGAGGTGAAATCTCACTGTAGCTTTGATTTGTATTTTCTCTAATAATGAGTGATATTGAGCATCTTTACATGTGTGTGTTGGCCATCTATGTCTCTGGAGAAATATCTGTTTAGGTCTTCTGCCCATTTCTTGATTGGGTTGTTTTTTTATATTGAGCTGCATGAGTTGCTTATATATTTTGGAGATTAATAAAATTTTAGAAAATCCAGACTGATCTATAATGACAGCAAACCAATTGGTGGTTGCCTGCTGATAGAGTAGGGAGGGGGGAAGGTTTGGGAAGGAATAATTATTAAGGAATATAAGGAAACTCTGAGGGGTGATAGATACACCCATTGTCTTGATTGCAGTGATGGTTATGGATATATATGTATTTCAACATTCAACAAATTTTATATTTTTTGTATGTGCAGTGTGTTATTTGTAAAAACAACGGGGTTGGATAGATTGCGAGAGTAAAAATTATCTGGTAATTTTCCTCATAGAAAAATGATCATTGCTAACTATTTCATTTGCTATTCATAGTGCATTCTGAATAATTATCTTGCATGCTAGTTTTATTTTGTGTGTGTACCTTTTTGCTTTTATATTTATATTTTTATAATTTGTATTAAATCTCTTATTGTAAGAATAACTATGAAGCATAATCCTATATATCAAATAAGCAAGCCTATAGAATAGTGGATTGTTTTTTAATAAATTTATATATGCCTCTTTTTAAATTCTGGAAATGGAAAAGGTTTCTAAATATTCCGTGTACCTTGTCTTAAACAAGAATTTATAGTAAGATATTCCCTGGTGGTCCAGTAGCTAAGACTTCATGCTCCCAATGCAGGGAGCCCAAGTCTACTCCCTGTTTGGGGAACTAGATCCCACATGCCACAGCTAGAACCCAGCACAGTCAAAAAAACAATTATAGTAATACTGAATTTGTTTGTATTATTCCCTGTTTTAGTGCCGAGAAAACCAGTTATACTATGAGTAAGAAAATTACCTAATGAGAAGTTTTTTAGGAGTATAAGATATATTTTGTACATTTTACAAGTAGAAAATAATTACATCTAGAGTGCAACGGATCAAGAGTAGAAATCTTAGTAGTAATATTGGACACAAAATCCTGTCATAATGCTTGTTTAAATAATATTCTATGGTACTGTCATTTGTAACATGGTGTTTCAACCTGCTTTTTAAGATTGGGGTATCATGATAATTTTGATCAGGAAAAATATATCTGTGACCTCCAAGTCCTATTTATGAGTTCTTTGGCTGTAGACAGATGTCTACTTAAAGAGACCTCACTAGACTCACTTATGCCAACTTGTATCTGTGATATTTAAAAAGCATATACTCTTTACAATTACAAATTGATGATTTAGTTGCTTAATATTATCAAGATTATATCAAAGCTGATTCATGCCTCAGTGTGCCATCTACTTTAAACTGAATTTTTAGACTATTGCTGTGAGTTCTCCTTATAGCTAACTTGGCTTTCTCTAACCTCTATTTTAAAAGGTAAGATTACTCCTCATTTCTCTAAACAACTAAAACTTTTTGAACACAAACTTTTCAAAACAATTCATTTAATGGGACTCATTAGTTTTAGTTTTTAAAATCCTACATATTTTGCTCTTTATTAAAGCACTGGCAACCCACTCCAGTACTCTTGCCTAGAAAATCCCACGGACGAAGGAGCCTGGTAGGCTGCAGTCCATGGGTTTGCTAAGAGTTGGACATGACTGAGCGACTTCACTTTCACTTTTCACTTTCCTGCATTGGAGAAGGAAATGGCAACCCACTCCAGTGTTCTTGCCTGGAGAATCCCAAGGACAGGGAGTCTGGTGGGCTGCCGTCTATGGGATCACACAGAGTCAGACACAACTGACGCGACTTAACAGTAGCAGCAGAGTGAGTATATTGAGTATAACCTAAAATCATTTTTTTTTATTATGCAAAGCTATATGTCAATAAACATTCATTGTTCTGGGAAAAACAAAAACACAATTCTTCATCTGATTTTTGATTTTCAGCATATCTCTTGGCATTGTCATTGTGACAGGCCATTATAATCCTTCCTAACTTTCTGGGAACACAGGTAACCAAATTTGTTAAGACATGTATGTCAAGAAAAGAAAATAGGCTCCAACCGAGAGTTTAAATGCCTTTTCTCTGAAGCAGGTGCATGGGTTTTATGTTGAGGCTACTTGGCAGCTATTTCAGGTGTTCTGTTCCTGCAGCTCTATATACAAGATTAAGTTGCCAAAATGCTTGACCGTCAAACAATTGGCAAGTTTCTGTACCTAATAAGTTTTAATTGAGGCTTCTTGCCACCATGCGGAAGAGAGAGGGGGACAGAAGAAGTAGCAGAATACTATGTTAAACTGGTACTGTTCTGCCATTTGGAGATGGAAATGGCAACCGACTCCAGTACTCTTACCCAGAAAACTCCATGGACCGAAGAGCCTGGTAGGCTACAGTCCATGGGGTCACAAAGAGTTGGACACAACTGAGCAACTTCAGTTCACTTCTTCACTTCTGCCATTATACTGCATTCACCTTTTAACATGAACATCTATCATTGATTGAATGCTTTTTCTGTGCTTATGTGCTATATATATATATATATATATATATGTATATATACTCATTAAATCATACAGATGCATGCAACATTGAGACACATGGAGGTTTAAGTTGCCCATGGCCCCATGGCTGGTAATTGGTAGAGCTATGATTTGACCCCAGCTCTGTTTAATTCTAAAACCCATGTTCCAAACCACTTTATTACACTGAAAATTGTTTTCAGAGATGGAATATCAGTTCCATTCTGCACCTGGAATACTGGCACTACATTCTAACATGTCTGTTCGTACATTGTGAGGTAACAACACAAGTTAGGTGTCATTTAGAGTTTATAGTATTAAAGATGTTTGCCAGGACAATATTGTTTTAGAGTTAAAGTAAAAGAGTAGGAGGGAAGGAAGCCTTTTAAGGGAGAGTAAACCATTTTTAGGAAAGATAAACAGGCTCTTCGTGGAATACGTAGGAGGTATGGTGGCTCAGACAGTAAAGCGTCTGTCTACAATGCGGGAGACCGGGGTTCGATCCCTGGATCGGGAAGATTCCCTGGAGAAGGAAATGGCAACCCACTCCAGTACTCTTGCCTGGAAAATCCCGTGGATGGCAGAGCTTGGTGCAGGCCACTGTCCATGGGGTCGCAAAGAGTCGGGCACGACTGAGTGACTTCACTTTCACTCACATGATAGTTTGATCATGGTTGGATGGCATCACTGACTCGATGGACATGAGTTTGAGTAAACTTCGGGAGTTGGTGATGGACAGGGAAGCCCGGCGTGCTGCAGTCCATGGGATTGCAAAGAGTAGGACACAACTGAGCGATTGAACTGACTGACTGAAGATAGTTTGTGACAAAAGTTTGTCTGTCTGTGTTACGAATTTCTAGTCTCTTCTGTGATAAGAGTCAATCTTCTCTAGCAGTCAGACTCTCCTCTGGGGAGGGAGCTTATGACAGCTGAGTTCCTTTTGGACGTCTTCAGGTAAATGAGAGCTCAGAGTTTACCTCTCCTTGCATTTGATGTTTTCCAGTTGCATGCAGCTCAAACCAACCAGAGTGGCATATTTTGGGGCAGTATGTCCTGAATTCCAGCAGTCACATTTTCTACTACCCTTCATGTTCAGTACAAAGCTTTTGTTTGTTTCTTTTTTCTCTTCCTTTCCCGTATGGGGAACTCTGAGAGCTCCAGTGGGCCAGTTCATAGATTAGTGAGGGGGGTGAATAAATAGAATGTCTTTCCACAGTTGCAGCAGTGGAAATTTATTTGCTTAGAATTGAATGTCAAAGATAACTCAGTTGCCTGCTGGTGTTCAGAGGCTGTCTCTAATTTCCTTATTCCCACAGAGATTCTGCTGTACTCAGTATTGACTTTCTAGCATCCAACCTTGACAATTAAATGTTCTCAAAACCTTTTTTGATTGCAAAACTGCATGCTAATAGCCCAAGATTATTTCTCTTATATCACTACTCTAGAGTTAGAGAATCAGTTCAGTTCAGTTAAGTCGCTCAGTCACTCAGTCGAGTCCGACTCTTTGCGACCCCACGAATCGCAGCACGCCAGGCCTCCCTGTCCATCACCATCTCCCGGAGTTCACTCAGACTCACATCCATCGAGTCCGTGATGCCATCCAGCCATCTCATCCTCAGTCGTCCCCTTCTCCTCCTGCCCCCAATCCCTCCCAGCATCAGAGTCTTTTCCAGTGAGTCAACTCTTCGCATGAGGTGGCCAAAGTACTGGAGTTTCAGCTTTAGCATCATTCCTTCCAAAGAAATCCCAGGGTTGATCTCCTTCAGAATGGACTGGTTAGATCTCCTTGCAGTCCAAGGGACTCTCAAGAGTCTTCTCCAACACCACAGTTCAAAAGCATCAATTACTTGGTGCTCAGCCTTCTTCACAGTCCAACTCTCACATCCATACATGACCACAGGAAAAACCATAGCCTTGACTAGACGGACCTTAGTCAGCAAAGTAATGTCTCTGCTTTTGAATATGCTATCTAGGTTGGTCATAACTTTTCTTCCAAGGAGTAAGCATCTTTTAATTTCATGGCTGCAGTCACCATCTGCAGTGATTTTGGAGCCCCAGAAAACAAAGTCTGACACTGTTTCTACTGTTTCCCCATCTATTTCCCATGAAGTGATGGGACCAGATGCCATGATCTTCGTTTTCTGAATGTTGAGCTTTAAGCCAGCTTTTTCACTCTCCTCTTTCACTTTCATCAAGAGGCTTTTTAGCTCCTCTTCACTGTCTGCCATAAGGATGGTGTCATCTGCATATCTGAGGTTGATATTTCTCCCGGCAATCTTCATTCCAGCTTGTGTTTCTTCCAGTCCAGCGTTTCTCATGATATACTCTGCATATAAGTTAAATAAGCAGGGTGACAATATACAGCCTTGACGTACTCCTTTTCCTATTTGGAACCAGTCTGTTGTTCCATGTCCAGTTCTAACTGTTGCTTCCTGACCTGCATACAGATTTCTCAAGAGGCAGGTTAGGTGGTCTGGTATTCCCATCTTTTCAGAATTTTCCACAGTTTATTGTGATCCACACAGTCAAAGGCTTTGGCATAGTCAATAAAGCAGAAATAGATGTTTTTCTGGAACTCTCTTGCTTTTTCCATGATCCAGCAGATGTTGGCAATTTGATCTCTGGTTCCTCCGCCTTTTCTATAACCAGCTTGAACATCAGGGAGTTCATGGCTCACATATTGCTGAAGCCTGGCTTGGAGAATTTTGAGCATTACTTTACTAGCATGTGAGATGAGTGCAATTGTGCGGTAGTTTGAGCATTCTTTTGCATTGCCTTTCTTTGGGATTGGAATGAAAACTGACTTTTTCCAGTCCTGTGGCCGCTGCTGAGTTTTCCAAACTACCAAATTAGTATTAGCAGAGAACAAAACTACCAAATTAGTACTAGCCATGAAAACTTCCACAGCATTCTTCGTTACATTCAAAGCAGAGAAAAAAATTTAAATGCTAAATTATCTTAGAAAAGCATTTAAGATTCTCAGACTTTACATGATTCATGTAATTTACCTCACATTTGATTATTAATTCATGCCATATATACATATGTATGTGTGTATACAAATGTATATATAGTGTACCTATATACGAATATGAGAAATTTATTAAGAAAATGTTTACATGTGTTTTAAAATTTATGAAAGAAACTCATTTTTAAACTTGTAGCTGCTACATAATTTTAACAGAAGTGATGTGAATAGAAGATAATCATAGTCATTAAACAGTACCTGTACTAGTACACCCCTCTCACTCACTCCAGTTCCCTTGTTTGTTTTTCTATTTTAAAGTTGTGTTTTTCCATTCTGAAGTAGCTCATCTATCATGGGTTTTGCCTATATACTTTAAATGGAATTTATTTATATGTTGTGAGGCACTATGCTCCAAAATCACTGCAGGTGGTAACTGCAACCATGAAATTAAAAGACACTTGCTCTTTATAAGAAAAGGTATGACAAACCTGGGCTTCCCTTGTAGCTCAGTTGGTAAAGAATCTGCCTGCAGTGCAGGAGACCTGGGTTCGATCTCTAGGTTGGGAAGATCCCCTGGAGAAGGAAATGGCAACCCACACCAGTATCCTTGCCTGGAAAATCTCATGGACAGAGGAGCCTGGTAGGCTGCAGTCCACGGGGTCACAAAGAGTCGGGCACGACTGAGCAACTAAAATGACAAACCTAGACAGTGTATTAAAAAGCAGAGATGTCGCTTTGCCAACAAAGGTCTGTCTAGTCAAAGCCATGGTTTTTCCAGTAGTCATGTATGGATGTGAGAGATGGACCATAAAAAAGGCTGATTGCTCAAGAATGACGCTTTTAAACTGTGGTGTTGGAGAAGACTCTTGAGGGTCCGTTGGACTGCAAGGAGATCCAACCAGTCAATCCTAAAGGAAATCAATCCTGAATATTCATTGGAAGGACTGATGCTGAAGCTGAAGCTCTAATACTTTGGCTACCTGATGTGAAGAACTGATTCATTGGAAAAGACCCAGATGCTGGGAAATATTGAGGACAAGAGGAAAAGGGGGCAACAGAGGATGAGATGTTGAATGACATCACTGATTTGATAGACATGAGTTTGAGCAAACTCAGGGAGACAGTGAAGGACATGCTGGCGTGCTGCAGTCCATGGGGCTGCAAAGGGTCGGACACAACTTAAGGACTGAACAACAAGCTTGTTTTAATATTTTCTACTAAACAGTAATAACATCCTGTTTCCAGATTCAGAAGAAGATGTTGTTGAAACCCCTGCTGTATCCCATGATGAACACACACACCAAGAGATAAAGGGCCAGAAAACACTGGCAACTCCTGCAGTTCGTCGCCTTGCAATGGAAAACAATGTAAGTTTTCTTAATATTTAAGTGTGAGATCACATAGAAGGTCTCCATGTGTATCTATGAAGAATTGCCCAGATATTCCATAATGAGTTGGCTCAAGTTGGGATTAAAGGAAACACAGCTCAAGTTACTAAAAGGTTAGTCCTTATGAGAAATGAGAAGAAAATTGTGAACTTATTCATATTAATGAGAAGTGTGGGTTGTTTGTTTTTTTTTTTTCTGAGAGCCTAATGAAAGTCAGGGCTACTGATTATTGAATACTTGTAAATTCTAGAGTCTTAGATCAGGTACCCTAGAAGCATAGCTTGAGACAGGTGTTTGGGAACATGTGATTAATTAATTGAAAGAGTGATCATCTTTACTAGGAAGAATGGAAGCAGTGCAGGGAAGGGATGGGAAATGGTCCAGGCGTGGATATGGTCTCAAGGATCTGCTGGATCCCAGGGAGATGGAAAACACCATAGTATTGACTTCAGTCATAGAGGCTGGTCTTTTGTGTTCCCTCTTACTTGCCCGTCATGGATGCTTAATCGTCAAAGCAAGATGGGTCCTGGGCATTGTGCTAATAATTTATATGTCATCTTATTTTTAATCTTCACAACTCTGTGAAATAACAGACTTTTGTAAGACTTGGAGAAGTCAAATAACTGGTCCAAGGTCACATAGCTAACACAATAATAGAACTGGGATTCCAAAGTGAATCTCCATGACTCTAAAACCAGTGCTCTCAATGATTAATACTGCCTCAACAATTGTTGCCTCCATCGTTTGAGCGCTTCTGAGCCAGATGCCATACATAACATTACAGCTATTCCTCACGGTAACCCTGCAAGCTGGTTTGGATTATCCGCTTTCTGATGAGATGAGAAAGGAAAGAGAAATTGATTGGGTTGCCTACAATCAAATAAGTAGCTCAACTGGGGATGTGAGCACAGATCTTTCTGGTTCCAAAGCCTGAGTTCTTTCCACTATGCCCCACAGTGCAGGATTTTTGTTTGTCTCTTTTTGAGAGAAGTAGTTTAGTTACAGTGGGAAAAAATGTTTACATTTTGGGAATATATAGTAAGAGTCATTAAAATGTTCATATCTCTTCAGCTAGTTATCCTACCACTGGGGAAGGTCATCTAGGATATATTCTTCCCAGCGTTTTATGTAGTCAGAAACTAGAAGGCACATATGTGGTCAAAATCAGGGAAATGCTTAGGAAAATTATGTTCTGTACCTTTAATGAAGATTTGTTAGCCATTAAATGTGTTCAGATATGAAGATGATTTGTTGAAATAGAGAAATAGAAATGGTATTATGGAATACTTGATTGTTAAGGTATTAGATGAAATAATGATCTTTTATATTGCTTTGAAAGCTGTAAACATTTTACCATTAAAAAAAAATCATATAGAAGGACTACCCACAGAAATGTATGATGTAGCTTTCCTGGGTCATTTCAGTGTTTTGTACTGATCTTTCTAAAACAACCATCAGGAAAAAACTAATTGACAGAGTTTTTGTTTTAAACGTTTTATTTTATATTGGAGTATGGCCAATTAACGATGTTGTGGTAGATACAGGTGGACAGCAAAGGGAGTCAGCCACACATATACCTGTATTCATTCTCCCCCAAACCCTTCCCATCCGGGCTTCCACATATCATTGAGCAGAGTTCTCTGAGCTGTGTATTAGGTCTTTGTTGATTGTCCATTTTAAATGTAGCAGAGTGTTGCTGTTACAGAGAGCTTTTGTTGATTATTTTAGTCATTGTGTGTATACTGGTAGCCAGGGTCAGAAACATTGGTCTGCATTTGTTACAGTGTTTAACTCTTCTTTAAATGCTCAGTTCTTCCTTTGTAGTCTTCAGGAAAAGGCAAAAAAAAATCCAATAAGAATTATGCAAGACATTTAGAAATAGTTGTTTAAAAATATATTTTCAAAAGTAGCTATATACAATGTAGATATTACATTGTTACTACATGGGTAAATGAACAGTATGTAACTGTACTTTATAGTATTCTATTGAGATGATGAAAATGTTATAGTTTATACTGTTCTGTTAGGATAAAGAAAATGTTATTTCCTTATACTAATTTATTGGTCAGAGATACTTTACCTTCAGCTCATTTAATTCCACTTAGAGACCATATGATGGATTTATTTATTTTTAGGTAGTTTTATTTTTAGCATTAAAAAGGTGTCCCTTTTTTTAGATTAAGCTGAGTGAAGTTATTGGCTCAGGAAAAGATGGCAGAATACTTAAAGAAGATATTCTCAACTATCTGGAAAAGCAAACAGGAGCTATACTACCTCCTTCACCAAAAGCTGAAATTATGCCACCTCCACCAAAACCAAAAGACAGAACTATTCCTATTCCAATATCAAAGCCTCCAGTGTTCACAGGCAAAGACAGAACTGAACCCATGAAAGGTAATAATAACAGTAATGTAAAGGAATAGTGCCATTTATTTGGGGGGAAGTTGCTTCAGCATTATGAAATTATAATTTTTCTAGGAAAAGCTTTAATATATACTGATAATTTTTGAGGAGTAATATGTTGGCAGGTTTCTTAGCATATAAACTTGCCTACAGATAATTTCTCTGTTTTAAGACTTGCTCAGTTCAGTTCAGTCGCACAGTTGTGTACGACTCTTTGCGACCCCATGGACTGCAGCATGTGCCAGGCTTCCCGATCCATTACCAACTCCTGGAGCTTGCTCAAACTCATGTCCTTGGAATTGGTGGTGCCATCCAACCATCTCATCCTCTGTCCTCCCCTTCTCCTCCTGCCTTTAATCTTTCCCAGCATCAGGGTCTTTTCCAATGAGTCAGTTCTTCACATCAGGTGACCCATGTGTTGAGCTTCAGTATCAGTCCTTCCAATGAAGATTCAGGACTGATTTCCTTTAGGAATGATTGGTTGGATCTCCTTGCAGTCCAAAGGACTCTCAAGAGTCTTCTCCAACACCACAGTTCAAAAGCATCAGTTCTTCGGCGCTCAGCTTTCTTTATAGTCCAACTGTCACATCCATACATGACCACTGGAAACACCATAGCTTTGACGACGCAGACCTTTGTTGGCAAAGTAATGTCTCTGCTTTTTAATATGCTGTCTAGGTTGGTCATAGCTTTTCTTTCAAGGAGCAAGCTTCTTTTAATTTCATGGCTGCAGTCACCATCTGCAATGATTTTGGAGATAATTTTTCTGTTTGAAGACTTGTTCAGGATATTTTAAATATTTATTATTTTTTGTTAGATTTCAAAACAAGTACTTCTGATTTATGTACAAATTCTTAGGATGATTACCTTCCAGAAGTGACTTTGCAAGAAAGCCATTGTGTAAATACGTGGCTTGCATCCTTTTGAATTTTTTATACACTACAGCTGGGAAAGCAGTTACCTATGCTATTGGGCTTTCCAGGTGGTGCTATTGGCAAAGAATCTGCCAGTGCAGGAGACATAAGAGACACAGGTTGAATCCCTGGGTAGAGAAGATCCCCTGGAGGAGGGAATGGCAACACACTCCAGCATTCTTACCTGGAGAATCCCATGAACAGAGGATCCTGGCAGTCTGCAGTCCATAGAGTTGCAAAGAGTCAGACGTGACTGAAGTGACTTAGCAACACTCACCTGTTACATATTACACTTGACACTGGTGCTGTGCTACAGTCGATGCTTCAGCATTGAAATTAGTGGCTTTCAAGCTATGTAATATATGTAATAAAGATGGTAGGCCCAAGAGAAAGAGTTTAATTGAGAGTATCCCATGAATGGTATGAAAAAGCAAAATGATAGGATACTGAAAGAGGAACTCCCCAGGTCGGTAAGTGCCCAATATGCTACTGGAGATCAGTGGAGAAATAACTCCAGAAAGAATGAAAGGATGGAGCCAAAGCAAAAACAATACCCAATTGTGGATGTGACTGGTGATAGAAGCAAGGTCTGATGCTGTAAAGAGCAGTATTGCATAGGAACCTGGAGTGTCAGGTCCATGAATCAAGGCAAATTGGAAGTGGTCAAACAGGAGATGGCAAGAGTGAACATCAACATTCTAGGAATCAGCAAACTAAAATGGACTGGAATGGGGGAATTTAACTCAGATGACCATTACATCTACTACTGTGGGCAGGAATCCCTGAGAAGAAATGGAGTAGCCATCATGGTCAACAAAAGAGTCCAAAATGCAGTGCTTGGATGCAATCTCAAAACGACAGAATGATCTCTGTTCGTCTCCAAGGCAAACCATTCCATATCACGGTAATCCTAACCTATGCCCCAACCATAATGCTGAAGAAGCTGAAGTTGAATGGTTTTATGAAGACCTACAAGACCTTTTAGAACTAACACCCAAAAAAGATTATAGGAGACTGGAATGCAAAAGTAGGAAGTCAAGAAACACCTGCAGTAACAGGCAAATTTGGCCTTGGAATACAGAATGAAGCAGGGCAAAGACTAATAGAGTTTGGGCAAGAGAACACACTAGTCATAGCAAACACCCTCTTCCAACAACACAAGAGAAGACTCTATACATGGACATCACCAGATGGTCAACACCGAAATCAGATTGATTATATTCTTTGCAGCCAAAGATGGAGAAGCTCTATACAGTCAGCAAAAACAAGACTGGGAGCTGACTGTGGCTCAGATCATGAATTCCTTATTGCCAAATTCAGACTTAAATTGAAGAAAGTACAGAAAACCACTGGACCATTCAGGTATGACTTAAATCAAATCCCTTATGATTATACAGTGAAAGTGAGAAATAGATTTAAGGGACTAGATCTGATAGACAGAGTGCCTGATGAACTGTGGATGGAGGTTTGTGACATTGTACAGGAGACAGGGATTAAGTCCATCCCCATGGAAAAGAAATGCAAAAAAGCAAAATGGCTGTTTGGGGAGGCCTTACAAATAGCTGTGAAAAGAAGAGAAGTGAAAAGCAAAGGAGAAAGGAAAGATATAAGTATCTGGATGCAGAACTCCAAAGAATAGCAAGAAGAGATAAGAAAGCCTTCCTCAGTGATCAGTGCAAAGAAATAGAGGAAAAGAACAGAATGGGAAAGACTAGAGATCTCTTCAAGAAAATTAGAGATACCAAGGGAACATTTCATGCAAAGATGGGCTCGATAAAGGACAAAAATGGTATGGACCTAACAGAAGCAGAAGATATTAAGAAGAGGTGGCAGAATACATAGAAGAACTGTACAAAAAAGATCTTCATGACCCGGATAATCACGATGGTGTGATCACTCACGTAGAGCCAGACACCCTGGAATGTGAGTCAAGTGGGCCTTAGAAAGCATCACTGTGAACGAAGCTAGTGGAGGTGATGGAATTCCAGTGGAGCTATTTCAAATCCTGAAAGATGATGCTGTGAAAGTGCTGCACTCAGTATGCCAGCAAACGGAAAACTCAGCAGTGGTCACAGGACTGGAAAAGGTCCGTTTTCATTCCAATTCCTAAGAAAGGCAATGCCAAAGAATGCTCAAACTACTGCACAATTGCACTCATCTCACATGCTAGTAAAGTAATGCTCGAAATTCTGCAAGTCAGGCTTCACCAATACGTGAACTGTGAACTTCCAGATGTTCAAGCTGGTTTTAGAAAAGGCAGAGGAACCAGAGATCAAATTGCCAACATCCGCTGGATCATGGAAAAAGCAAGAGAGTTCCAGAAAAACATCTATTTCTGCTTTATTGACTATGCCAAAGCCTTTGACTGTGTGGATCACAATAAACTGTGGAAAATTCTGAGAGAGATGGGAATACCAGACCACCTAACCTGCCTCTTGAGAAATCTGTATGCAGGTCAGGAAGCAACAGTTAGAACTGGACCTGGAACAACAAACTGGTTCCAAATAGGAAAAGAAGTACATCAAGGCTATATATTGTCATTCTGCTTATTTAAGTTATATACAGAGTACATCATGAGAAACGCTGGGCTGGAAGAAGCACAAGCTGGAATCAAGATTGCCAGGAGAAATATCAATAACCTCAGATATGCAGATGACACCACCCTTACTGCAGAAAGTGAAGAGGAACTAAAAAGCCTCTTGATGAAAGTGGAAAAGGAGAGTGAAAAAGTTGGCTTAAAGGTCAACATTCAGAAAACGAAGATCATGGCATCTGGTCCCATCACTTCATGGGAAATAGATGGGAAATAGTGTCAGACTATTTTGGGGGGCTCTAAAATCACTGCAGATGGTGACTGCAGTCATGAAATTAAAAAATGCTTACTCCTTGGCAGGAAAGTTATGACCAGCCTGCTGTTGCTGCTGCTGCTAAGTTGCTTCAGTTGTGTCTGACTCTGTGCGACCCCATAGATGGCAGCCCACCAGGCTCCTCCATCCCTGGGATTCTCCAGGCAAGAACACTGGAGTGGGTTACCATTTCCTTCTCCAGTGCAGGAAAGTGAAAAGTGAAAGTGAAGTCTCTCAGTCATGTCCGACCCTCAGCCACCCCATGGACTGCAGCCTTCCAGGCTCCTCCATCCATGGGATTTTCCAGTCAAGAGTACTGGAGTGGGGTCCCATTGCCTTCTCTGTGACCAACCTAGACAGCATATTCAAAAGCAGAGACATTGCTTTGTCAACAAACGTCCGTCTAGTCAAGGCTATGGTTTTCCAGTGGTCACGTATGGATGTGAGAGTTGGACTGTGAAGAAGGCTGAGCATCAAAGAATTGATGCTTTTGAACTGTGGTGTTGGAGAAGACTCTTGAGAGTCCCTTGGACTGCAAGGAGATCCAACCAGTCCATTCTAAAGGAGATCAGCCCTGGGTGTTCTTTGGAAGGAATGATGCTAAAGCTGAAACTCCAGTACTTTGGCCACCTCATGGGAAGAGATGACTCATTGGAAAAGACCCTGATGCTGGGAGGGATTGGGGCAGGAGAGAAGGGGACGACAGAGGATGAGATGGCTGGATGGCATCACTGACTCGATGGATGTGAGTTTGAGTGAACTCCGGGAGATGGTGATGGACAGGGAGGCCTGGCATGCTGGAATTCATGGGGTCGCAAAGAGTTGGACACGATTGAGTGACTGTACTGAACTGACTGAACTGAAGTGACATTTGAGAACCTTCTATTATAGTTGTTGAAGGGATCAAAGGTTTTAAAAACAAAAACAACTATGTGTGTTTTCTAGGCTTTCACAAAGCAATGGTCAAGACCATGTCTGCAGCCCTGAAGATACCTCATCTTGGGTATTGTGATGAGGTTGACCTTACTGAACTGGTGAAGCTACGAGAAGAATTAAAACCCATTGCTTTTGCTCGTGGAATTAAACTTTCCTTTATGCCCTTCTTCTTAAAAGTAAGATTTCATTCATTTCTAACAAGGCTTGAGTTAGATATATAAGTTTTGTTTTGCAAATAATGCAGTGTGTTAACTATGGGTTTGAATAAAAGTAATATTCTCATGATATCACATAGTTATAAAAATGTACAGATATACTCTCTTTGTTTCACAGAAGTTTATAAAATTGAAATTTTTTGTGTCAGATTTTTATCTACTTATCTCTTTGAACTAGGTCGGGATTGTCCTGCCAGGTAGGTAAAGCCTTTAATTCAAAAAGGATCATGCCAGCAAAATCCTGATTTGAAGAAAAGTGAGATTCAGGATTGATTTTTTACTTTTCAATGAACATATGAGGCTTTTAGGAATCATTTCTAGGTACTTGGGACCAGTATAAAAAGAAAAAGACCATCAGCTGAGCTTGCACAGCTCACTAACCACTATTTAGGAAGCAGCTGCCTTCTGCCCAATTCTGTACGAAGCATGCTGTATATATGATCTCTTTTAACCATCAGAATAATGCTAATGTGTAAATAATTGCTATTCCCTCTTTCCATTTAAGGAAATTGTCACTCAGAGAAGTTGACAAACTTGTCAAGGACTGATTTCTAACAAGTGGAGAAGCTAAGTTTTCATTCTGGTCCATTTTTCTAAAAAGAGTGTGTACTGTTGTCTCTGACTCCAGTGCAGCTTCCCACAAGCGCTTTGCGCACTGCACCAAGAGTGTTCCCCTGTAAATCAAATTACTGTATTAGCCCCTGGTTCTTTTCAGTGGTTCCCTTTCAGGATGGTTTGTAAATGCCTTATTATGGCATAATAGAATATTTCTATGAGCCTTTGCTGCCCACTTTTCATGTCTTCTCTCTCAGTCACCCCCCACCCGCTGTAGTCAGATTAAGCTATGTGTAGCTCCTGGAATATACAACTCTACCTGAAGTACTGCCTCCTCCCTTGATCAAATGTGCATACATCCTAAACACCAAATTTTGTTCCAGTGTAGCCTCCTACAAAAGCTGGTGGTTACCGTAGTCTGGGTTAAACAAGCCTTTTGTTTCTCATTGCAGCTTACCTCAGTGTATTGAAAGTATTTATCCTCCTCTGTCTCTTCACTGACGCTGAGTCTTGTAAGACATAAGCTGTTCTCCTGTATCTCCATCTTTTTAACGACCACCCTAATGAGGAAAGAGATGCTCTATAAACATGAGATGTAGTAGGTGCCAATAATGAGGGATCTAGGCTATATTACAGCTCTGAGGAGGCACAGCTGTTGAAACTCGTGGATGAGATCCTCAAATTATGTGCAAAGGAGAAGAAAAGAAGGCTCAGGGTTTTCCATCAGTGTTTAAGGGGTAGATAGAAGTTGAGTTGCCTAGGCAGTGGCAGATGGTGAGTGGGGTCAGTGGTTTGATGATAGCAGAACCGAGAAGTCACTTAAAAGCCAAGTGTGTCTATTGCTGAATGACAAACCACCCCCAGATTTGATGGTTTGAAACAGTTAGCCATTTATTATTTCTCATGGATCTATAGTCTATTTCTCTGTAGTCTATAATCTTCACTTATTATTTCTCATGAGCACAGCCAGTCTGCTGATCTTGGCAGAGCCCACTGATATGTCTACAGACGCTAGTAGGTTGCCTAAGGGGCCAGCTGCTGTAGGATGACCTCAGGGAGCTTCACTCATTTTTCTTCCCATGTCTCTCCTATCTGCCCAGTATATCAGCCTACACATGGGCTCAGTACTGACAGATGAAGAGAGGAAGCAAAATGTAAGCACTTTCCACAAGCTGCACTGCGCCTAGTTTGTTTTTAATTCACTGACCAAAGCGAGTCATATAACTTAGCTCAGAATCAGCTTGCAAGAGCACGGCCAAAGGATTTGTATACGGAGGCGCACAAGATTGGGGCTTTTGATTCAGCCTCCCACACCAAGAGAGAAGAAAAGGTCAACCAGAACTTACTAAATAAAGTATTGCTGAGGTTGAAGTTTGGTTGCTGTTAGTTGGGTTTGGGGAATGAAAGAAATTGAGGAAGAGGAGAACCTGAAAAAATATGTTAAGGCAGACAGGGCATGGATACAAATGACGATTAAAGTATTGTTCAGGGGAAAAATGACCTCATATCTGTGGACACATACCTTGTTTTTCCTTTTACAAAATTTGGATTGTACTCAAAATACTGTTTGTAATGTATAAGTGAAGAAGAACTAAAGAGCCTCTTGATGAAAGTGAAAGAGGAGAGTGAAAAGTTAGTTTAAAACTCAACATTAAGAAAACTAAGATCATGGCATCTGGTTCCATCACTTCATGGCAAGTAGATGAGGAAACAAAGAAAACTGAGAGATTCTATTTTGGGGGGCTCCAAAATCACTGCAGATGGTGACTGCAGCCATGAAATTAAAAGACATTTGCTCCTTGGAAGAAAAGTTATGACCAACCTAGACAACATATTAAAAATCAGAGACATTACCAACAAAGGTCTGTCTAGTCAAAGCTACGGTTTGTCCAGTGGTCATGTATGAATGTGAGAGTTGGACTATTTTGAACTGTGGTGTTGGAAAAGACTCTTGAGAGTCCCTTGGACTGGAAAGAGATCCAACCAGTCCATCCTAAAGGAAATCAGTCCGGAATATTCATTGAAAGGACTGATGCTGAAGCTGAAACTCCAGTACTTTGGCCACCTGATGCAAAGAACCAACTCATTGGAAAAGACCCTGATGCTGGCAAAGATTGAAGGCAGGAAGAGAAGGGGACAACAGAGGATAAGATGGTTAGATGGCATCACCAACGCGATGGACATGAGTTTGAGCAAGCTCCGGGAGTTGGTGATGGACAGGGAAGCCTAGCATGCTGCAGTCCATGGGGTCACAAAGAGTTGGACATGACTGAGTGACTGAACTGACTGAACTGAATGGATTGTTTTAGATAAAGAAGATTAAAGTTATAGTTATCAAATCAAATGCTTTATAAAACTCCTTAACTTTCCAGTTCAGGGATATGATTTCTTTTTTTCGGTCAAGACCACCCACCCACAAAAATAACACAACACAATGCATATAACGGACCGTTCATTGGACAAGATGAAGGTAGTGGGGGAAAGAATTCTTTTTGCCGTCAATTTTAAGCATTTTTATTTTTTTAGTTTTTAAACTGATTGCAAGGCATGACAACCAAATGCGATGTCTGACTTTGATTATATCCCGAATGGGCAGAGAAACAGCTATAGAGAACATTTTGGAGACAGGGAAATCTGAATATGGACAGAAGAGAAAAAAGGAGAGAGATTAAAGCAGGGGAAGACAGAGTGGGAAGACAGAAATGCCATCAGTTTGGGGAGATGAGCTCTAAAGTCAGTGTTTGCATCGGCCCTTCTCTTGGCCAGGGACACCAGCTACAGTACTAGCTTCTCAAATCCTTGTCACTTGTTCTTTCTACACAGGGAAATAATTCACTGCTTTTTCGGGTTTTAATTCAAAATGTTTCTTTGAACTGGAGGTTTTCTTCTCATGGAAATCTTAACACTCTACATGTAAATGAGGAAAACACGAGAATTTAGACTTTTCTTTTAGTGTTTTGGTCAATCTTCATAGTTATTTTGAAAATCTCCTTAGCGTGTACAAGCTACCTTGACGACTTTATCTTTTATTCTTAATTGATAAGGGTAACCTAATTCCACATTTCTGGACGATAAGTTAGGAGTAATATGCCTGGTACCTGTAGACTTGAGATTAAACTCAATTTACAGAAGAGTTCTCTCCCTCCATCCTTCACCTCTTAACACTTCAAATCTCCTACCTATCCTTTCAGAGTTAAAAGTGTTAATGTTGCATTTTCTCCCTCTTAAACAGGCTGCTTCTTTGGGATTACTACAGTTTCCTATTCTTAATGCTTCTGTGGATGAAAACTGCCAGAACATAACATACAAGGTTGGCTATGTGTTGTGAAAATATTTTGTTTAAATAAAAGTGCAAATGTGCTTGTAGGTTAATAATTAACAACACTCTTCAGATATACAGATTTCCTTAACCCCTTTTGGTTTTCTGGTTAGAATATTGGAAATACACAGCTGTGAGGCAGTGGGTTACATTTTTCACACTACGCACACTCCCCTCAAACAGAAGAGAGCTTGAAGTGGAATTCCTGCAGTTTTAAAAAGCAAGACCAATTTAAATGAGCAAATTAATGAAAGTTTAAATTCCGTTGAGTGAACTCTTCTGTTTGGAGTCAAAGTTTATGAAGACTGAGAACTGTTTTGAGGATGCTGGCTCTTACTTATTATTCTTGTTAGAAATATACAACCAAGAAGTGAGGTTTATATTCTGGGGGAGGGGGGTTGAATCTAAAATCTTTCCATATGATTAATACAGTTTTCTCATTAAGTATATACTTGTTGCAAATAATTCAAACCAGAAAATATTGATATTCACCTTCAGTCTCATGACCCTAAGATAACTGTTTATGCTGAGATGTATGTCTGTCTAGGATTTTATTTTTATACAGTTAAAAAATATATGGAATTCTATATATAATATATATGTAATATTATAGTTTTTTAGCTAAAATTTTAACTATTTTCTTTTCCATATAGTATGTTTTAGACATCATTGTATGTCAGTAAATACAGCTTTATCATCTGTTTAGCCAGTGACTTACTGACAAACATTTTGATCATGTACAGTTTCTCCATCTTAGAAATAATCTGACTCAACATCTCTGTGCATCTCTACATACTTCTGCATTTATCCCCTTAGCACACAGTTTTGTAAATGTTGGTACCTAATGTTAAATGTTCTCCCGGAAGTCTATGCCAGCTTACACTTCCACTAACAATGTATGAAAATAATCTGTTGCCCTAGGTTATCTTTTTCAAAAAAACCTTTTAAAATCATTCCTTTTAAGCTGTTACTGGACTTCCCTGGTGGTCCAATGGATAAGAATCCACCTAAAAACTAGATTGATGGTAATTTTTAAAAGCTTTTCATTTAGTTTGGAAAATCAATGAACCAATACAGAGGACATGGGTTCAATCCCTGATTCCACATGCCACGGGGCAATTCAAGCCCGTGCATCACAACTCTCGAGCTCACGTTCCAGAGCCTACTAGCAACAACTGCTGAAGCCCACGTGCTGTAGAGCCTGTGGGCTCAACAAGAGAAGCCACCACAATGAGAAACCCATTTACCACTACTAGAGAGTAGCTCCCATGCTCACTGCAACTAGAGAAAGCCTGCGTGTACCAGTGAAGACCTAACAGAGCCAAAAATGAATAAATAAAAATAAATGAAAAGTTTTTAAAAATTACCATCAATCTAGTGAAAATAGGTTTTGATAGTTAAGTCCATAAGGCAGTAAGGGTTGAGCCTTTCTTTTCTGTGCGCCTGTGGAAGGGCTACTATATAATTGTTTGCTTGTTTTTAGGCTTCTCATAACATTGGAATAGCAATGGATACAGAGCAGGGCTTGATTGTACCTAATGTGAAAAATGTTCAGATCCGCTCCATATTTGAGATCGCCACTGAATTGAACCGCCTCCAGAAATTGGGCTCTGCGGGTCAGCTCAGCACCAATGACCTTATTGGAGGAACATTCACTCTTTCCAACATTGGATCAGTGAGTAACAGCAGTGTTCCAGTACATAAACCATAACTTAAGAATTTTGATCATATGCTCAGTTAAAAATAGAAACTTTCATTTGCCGTTTGTTCCTCAAAAGCTTAATTTCTCTATCTTACTTTTTCTCTTTTTTTTAGATTGGTGGTACCTATGCCAAACCAGTGATACTTCCACCTGAAGTGGCAATTGGGGCCCTGGGAACAATTAAGGTATGTTTATTAAATAGTTGACAAAAGAGTTTAAGCAAATTGAGAGAGTGAAAACAAAGAGTTACTATTTCTGAGGTTTTCCCCCTTCACTTTGTAGGTTCAAGTATGACATTGGGCTTAATAAGCCAGTTATTTCTTCAGAAGAACTAGGCCTACACTACTCTGTAGAGTACTCGTGATCTGGATCATTTCTGTATGGATCAACCATTGTGGATTATGCCAGGCACAGATGTGTGTGTTTATGAGTAATCACAAATGTAGCCAGTCTGAGTCTATCAAAATATCTTAATTTCAGAATGCCAAAGAATAACAGTAAGCCAATCCAAATTATTATTTTTAATGGTGAGACACCACTGAGAGCAATTTTCTCAAACTTTGCTCTGTTCAAGAATCACTGGGAATGCTAGTTAAGAATGCAGATTTCTTGGCCTTGGGGACAGAGCCTCCAAAACTTACATATTAAACAAGAACAGAGGTGGTTCCAGCATGAGTGAACTATGGCCCTGTTATAGGAGACTGACTTAGGGTAAGAATTGCAGTGATTCTTAACCCTGGTTGCACATTAGAATCATCTGGAGGGCGTGAAAAAAATGCCCAAGCTTACCCTGTACCAACTGCACCAGAATTTGGGGGCCTCGGGCTTGGGCATTCCCATTAACTCAGGGTTGAGAACCACCAGAGTTAAAGAAATAAGCTCATAGATACCATTTCAGTACCTCCATTATTACATGACATTGTCACTACATTAACCTTGATTGTGATCTCCATGTTTTTAGAGGAACCTTTCTTCTCTGTATTTATAATGCTTCCACATGGAGCATCTCTTAGACTTGTTTTTCATGAGTTTATTACTTTCATGTCGGCATCCAAAACATTTGCAGAAACTTGCGCTCAGCCTTTGATTTGTTTTCTAGCAGGTGGCTGCTAAGTTGCTCCCTCTTCTAGCTCTGTTTTCCCCTCTGGCACACAGAGGAGATGGGGAGAAAAAAATAAGAACACATGCATGACACTGTTCCATCCAAATCAGGAGTTTCTCTAAGGGATAACTTCAGTCACTCATTCTCCCTCCAGCAAGAATTCAGCATTTGTTTCTCACTAATTTCTAACCTTTTTCAGTTTATAAACAAGCCATCATACCTATTTGACAAAGTTTTGTTTTCCTATCTCCTCCGAAAGTGATTTGTTTTCTTCTGAACTATACACATAGATATATTCTTGTGGTAAGCTATACATAACAAAGTTTACCATTTTAATCATTTTTAAGTATATGGTCGCAGCAGTAGTTACATTCACATTCACATAAGCTAAGTTTTATCATCCCAAGCTGAAATTCTGTATGCATATACTACATTTTGTTAATCTGTTCATCTCTGGTGAATATTTGGGCTGTTTCCATTTTTTCAGCAATTGTGAATAATGCAGCTATGAACATTGGTGTACAGTGATCTGTGTGAGATGTATTTTTTTCAGAATCATCTTACCCAAGGTTTTCTCAGGCTATGAAGTATATCTATCTCCTAGAGGATAAATCTTCATAGCGACTTAATAGAGCTGCTAATCTTTGTTGGGTAGGGACAAATAATATTTCATTTTTTTCTCCCTTTGTGTCATCTCTCCTTTGCTATTTTCTGTTTTCATTGTAAGTTTTAAACTGTCACTAAATAGTCTTAAAACATGAAACCCTCCACATTTCTCAGTTCCCAGTCCTTATCTTTCTTGACCTATTAGCTACACTTAAGTTGATCAATGCTACCTCCTTGGAAAACCTTTTTCATTGTGACATGAGGAAAACCTTGCCGGTCTGTTTTCTCCCTGTCTAGTGCCTGTTCTCTCGGAGTCTCCTTTTCCCATACCTCCTCATCTCCCAATTTCTAAACACTGGAGTACCCCTGGGCTCAGTTCCGGCCCTTTTCTTTGTCTGATCCAGTCTCAGTGGCTTTAAATACCATTTAGATGCTGATGGCTTCCAAGTTTAGGTCTCCAGACCAGATCTCCCCTTTGAATGCCAAACTCATCTTTCCTGCTTCGAAGTCTAGTAAAGCATCTCCAGTTTCCTGCTTCTTCCCTCACCACCCATCCTCACACATGCTCCTCCTGAAGTCGTCCCCTTTCAGTGGCTGGCCCTTGTGCTCAGAAACTTCCAAAGGCTTCTCGCCTCACTCCAAAGTGAAGGGAAAGTAGCTGCAGTGGCCTGCATGGCCCTAGGCTGGTGCCACTCCGTGTGAGGGGGACCCATGTCAGGCCGTGACTGTCATATCCAGGCTATGAAGAGATAATTACAGAAAGATGGTAGGCAAAGAATCTGCATGCAATGCAGGAGACCCAGGTTCAATTCCTGGGTCAGGAAAATGCCCTGGAGAAAGGAATGGCAACCCACTCCAGTGTTCCTGCCTGGAGAATCCCATGGACAGAGGAGCCTGGCAGGCTGCAGTCCATGGGGTGGCAAGAGTCAGGTATGACTTGGCGACTAAACCACCACTAATTACAGAAAGAGGGTAGGGCTTAGAAATTTTCATTGCCAGCTCTCCCCTTTCTTCCCGAATAAAACACAGTAAGAAGTTTATTAGCTTAGGTAGAAAAGGCAGAATGGTTATAAATTAATTGGATTCATTTTTAGTAAATTCAGATGATAGGCATGAATATATAAATGGACAGAATTTCTGCCCATGAGATTCTTATATATTTTTCTCAGGAATGTTAGAGTTACACTGACAAATCACAATGGAAAGATAGGCTTATTTTTGGAGAATTCTTCCAATGTGGGTCTTTCTTTTTTTGGCTGTGGTATGCAGCATATGAGATCTTAGTTCCCTGACCAGATCAAACCTGCACTCCCTGCATTGGAAGCTCAGAGTCTTAACCGCTGGACCACCAAGGAAGTCACCAGTGTGGGTCTTAAATACTCAGGTCCATCAAATGTGACAGAGGCATCTTTTTAGGTTTATTTCTATGGAGCATGCCAGTTTCAACAATAAGGTGTGGAGACTTACATTATCGAGAATAACAAGCTACTTACAAAAACAGATCACTTCTTTAATTGTGATTTGGGAATGGGTGAGATTTCAAGGGATTAATCATCACTACAGCCAAGAATAACTGACCAGGAAATAATGATCTCCAGTTTTTTCAGAAAGTTGTCTGCTCATTAGGTAATGTTAAAATGGGACAAAGATGGAAAGCTTTTAAACATTCCAGCTTTAATATTTAATTTTAAATATTCCGTGAGGTATGCAGCCATCACAGGAGTCTGTATTAGCTGGTAGATAGCCTAGCATTTAAAAAAAAATCACTGCCTTTCGACAGAGTGGTTTTATGTCTAATGAACCTATCAATAAAAAGTGGGTCTTGTATTTTGTATACCTTTATATTTAGTTTAGTAATTCATTTTAGTATATATATATTTCAAAATACTTACAATGAATTAGGGTTTTTTTTAATCTGTTTTTTAAAAAATCAAAGACAGACTGGGAACCATCACTCTTGTCGTTACAACATGCCCCACTTTCAGCCTGTTCCCTCTGTGACCTCACCTCCCTTCTCTCACCCAGCCCTTCCACTGCAGCTGCCTTGCTGATTCTGCTGGTCCTCCAGTGCTCCAGCCAAGCTTCCCTTCTGTCTTTCCAGGTGTCGAGATGGCTAGCTCCCCCCTGCCTACAGTGAGGACACCTTCCTAGTGAAGCTTTCCCTGCCTGCCTGTCAAAAAAAACAAACAAACCATGCACCTTCTCCCCTATTCCCACCTCCTGCCTACAATCTCTGTCTCTGTTCCAAAGTGCTTTACTTCTTTCCTTTGCACTTTTCGCTGTTTAACACTATATAATAAAATGTTCGCTCCAGGAGGGTGAGGATTGTTATTTGTTTTATTCATTGCTGTTCCCCCAGAGTCTAGAAAGTACCTGGTACATAGTAGGTACTCGGTAACTAGCTGTTAAATAATTGAGAAATCTGAAATGAAATTTACTGTACATGTAGAAATTATACGGGGGACAGGAAATACCTTGGAGAAACTGAAAGCTTGAAGCACACACTCACAAAGATGGGAAAGGTAGGAGTCAGCATTTTCAAAAGTTACTTGGGATGCCCACTTCTTCTCTGTTATAGGGAGGGAGATTTGCCTAATCTTTCAGCATTGCAATTGCTAGAGCTTACTTTGTGCAAGTGAAGGCTGACTCTTTGTTATTTTCCTTATTTATAGGCCCTTCCCCGATTTAACGAGAAAGGGGAAGTCTGTAAGGCCCAGATAATGAACGTGAGCTGGTCAGCTGATCACAGAATTATCGATGGTGCTACAGTGTCACGCTTCTCTAATTTGTGGAAATCCTACTTAGAAAACCCAGCTTTTATGGTACTAGATCTGAAATGAAGATTGGTCAGACATCCTTGAACTTTCTGAGCTTCCGAAGAACGCGTAGAGCCCAGCTGTGCAGCGCACGCTCCTCACTGCAGTTTGTATTGTAAATGACTTGTAACGTATGATTATGGTTCCGAGGCACAAAGGGGATCAACTATTCTGTTAGGCTTTTACTGAAAAGGAGCAATGGCATACTAGTTCTCCCAGGACTGTCACATTTTATAGGTCACAGTATGACTTCTTAATATGGTGCTGAGGCCTTTGTGTCCATGGATGGAAACTGGCAGGAACCACACAGTGAATATTACTGAGACAGCCATATACAGTATTTGCCCTGTTTTTTCTCTCTCTTTTTTAAAATTTTATTTTAAACTGACTCTTAATGAAACTAGAGAGTGTCATTATACTTGGGAAAGGAATTTATGTGCAAATATATTTTCTATTTCCCCACAATAAAGCAAATTATTTTATAAAGTAAGTGCAATTATATTTACCTTTTAAGATATCCAGGAGTCTGTTGTTCTGTAGCTATTATCATCTGTAAATGTCTTATTTGTATAAAGTAACGTCTTTTAAAAGTGAAAATTATAAGCTAATCTTAAAATGTCCAATTATAGTTTTGTAACCTATAAGGCCATTGAAAGTTTTTGTTTAAAGTGGATAAACTTTTAGAATTTTGGTAATGTTTTAGTGTTTTATTGGGAGAAATGTCACTCTTACAACCTTGCTTCAATGTGAGGAAGGTACTTGAAATGTACCAGTCACTGACATTGTCTTACATTCAGAAATCCATTGCCTTTTAATTTTATTTTTATACTTTCTTGGTCTTCAGCTAAAAAGGATAGACTAAGAAATTACAGTCTGTTCTGTTCTCCATATCCTGAGAAGGAATTTGAATCAGGGGAGAGAGAAGATTAATGGGTAATTATGGACATTAAAATGAAACAATAAATTTTGCACAGAAATAAAGGTACCCTCATGATCATTTTTTTAGAAGCCCACTTGACTCAGAGAGTCAGGTTGTTTCTGATATTGTCTAAGTGAATCCTGTTGTTCAAGTGAAGTTTTGTGACAGAAAAGTTGTTTTAATGTCTTTTTGATTTTTTTCAAAATGGAAATCATGTGTAAGTTAGAAAATGATGGATCTAATGAATGTTATTCTTTTTAAAATTCAGATAATATGAAGAGTTGCAAAGAAAATAAAATCATCCATAATCCTACTACTATTAACAGTTAGATCAAGGTATCTGTATACATAGCTGTTCTTTTTGTGAAAATGAGATTGTGCTGGATCTATTATTTTATAATTTGATTTTTAATTTAACATTATATTATCAGTCAATAAATGATTCCATATTATAATCCTTTTAAATGGCTGCATAGTATTCTATTATTTACATTTGCTATACATCTAAATGTTAGCTGTATACTAAGTGTGGTGCTAAGCAGTGGTTATACAATGCCTATCCTCATGGTTCTTGCCTTCACTGGGCTTACAGTCTAGGGGGGAGACAGATACTTAAAAATCATAAAAATCAGGATATAATTAACCTCTAAGGAAGAGAAAACAGAGTGCTGTGAGAGCATCTGGTAGAGGTTATTGATCTCATCTGGGAAACTCAGGAGGGGGTGTACCATAAGTTAACCAGTTTTGTATTGATGGCATTTACAGAACTAAGTGAAGAAAGGCATGATCAGTAAAAATTTCTTCTTCACTTAGGAAATGTGGAAACTAGGAGAACAGGAGTCTTGAAGTGAATATGTAACGCGTGCTCAGTCACTTCAGCGGTGTCCGACTCTTTGTGACCCATGGACTGTAGCCTGCCAGTCTCCTCAGTCCATGGGATTCTCTGGGCAAGAATGCTGGAGTGGGTAGCCATTCCCTTCTTGATGGGACCTTCTCAACCTAGAGATCAAACCTATGTCTCCTACACTGCAAGTGGATTCTTTACCACTGAGCCATCAGGGAAGCCTGAGTATGTAATATGTTCCCCTAACAGTCCAGCATCATTGGCTCAGAATAAATATTTGAGCTACCTATTGTATCATAAATCCCTGCCATTACCACCTTCTCTCTTGTCTCATCCTCTGAGAATTCGGTCAAGGATTGGCTTCCCATTGTGTGTGTGACCTTTAAGATAAGAGGATCCCCGGGAAGGGAGGAGGGGCCAGGGGCACAGTCCTAGCAGCAGTGCTGATCCACAGGGCCCCACCCATCATAGGGTGGGAGTTAGGTAGAACAGGGCCTTGACCGTTTTCCTAAAGGTTGAAATGTAAGGGGAGAATTCAGGAGATTCAAGTTCTTTACTAGCATGTTGGGTGGTTGGGAGCTACAAGATGTCCATGGGGGAGAAGCCAAAGTTATTGGCCCCAAATTATTGTTGGGAGTGCCCAACAAGAAAATCAAGGTTCCATTCATTATGTAGCGCGTTGCACTGATTCTGAAAAAGAAGCACAGTAAGGAAGGAAGTTTGCAGGACAGAAGCTCAAGTGGTATTAATTTTCATTTTAGAGATCAAAATGTACCAAATCCTGAAACATTCCAAGAAGTGGTTATGTAAGAAGAGGAGAGCCCAAAGGCCTTTTTCGGCATTTCTTGTGGCTTCCAGTCAAAGCGGGTCCCAAAGATCACTTGATGGGTTTCTTTGCTGATTTCTAAGTAGACTACAGTCTAAGAAATATGATGGCACCTCGCTTAGCGCTATCCTGCAGCACTAAACGTATAAAACCTTCCCTTGAAGTCTTCAGAATTCTTTAACATTCATCCTGTAATTGATTAACTACTTTGCACACATTGATTACTGAATATGTATTCAGTTCCAGGCCCTGGGATAGACATGGATAAAGATGGAGAAGATAGATGATGTTTCTCCCCTCACAGCGAGAGCTCTGGCTGGCGATTAATGTCCACCAGAAGCGGGTCTGTGCCAGTAACACGGAGAAGAGCAGTGTTTCCAGAGTTGAGTTGTATTTTTGGTCAGTTCTTAGTGGTGGTTCTGTTCCTTCCCTATAAACTTTTCTCACCAAGATTGGATCATTGTGTCTCCTTAACACAGTAGCCATGCCTCATCAGTTCTGCCTCACAAACCATACAACATAACTGTAAGGTAGTGACTCTATCCTTAGGCCACACAGGCCATTCATGCTCTTCAGAAAGTTATAGTTTGGGGGACTTCCCTGGTGGTCCAGTGGCTAAGACTCCAATCTCCCTGATGCAGGGGACAGGGTTCAATCCCTGGTCCGGGAACTAGAGCTCACAGGCCACAATGAATAATTTTCATTCCACAACTAAGGATCCTGTGTGCTGCCACTAAGACCCAGTGCAGCCAAATAAATACTTTTTTTTTTCAAAGGTTGCTTTTCATGAGGCAAGCAGCATAGGGGACAACTACATGACCCTAGACATTCATTTAGGAGCAGTATGTGAGTTGTACCATCTGAGCATTGTATTTTCAGAACACATAAAATAGCTTCTCATTAAAGTACCATTAGTGAGTCATCTAGCCTCTGTACTCACCTCATATTGATAGAGAGGGGAAAATTGAGTAAAATTCAAGACAATAATTATGATAGTGTCAGACATCATCAATGCTTTGTATATATTAATTAATTTCATCCCTCCAGCAATACTATGTGCATGCTAAGTCACTTCAGTCATGTCTGACTCTTTGTGACCCTACAGACCTTAGCCCCAGGCTTCTCTGTCCATAGGATTCTCCAGGAGAGAATACTGGAGTGTGTTGCCATGCCCTCCTCCAGGGGATCTTCCTGATCTAAGGATTAAACCCAAGTTTCCTGTGGCCCCTGCACTGCAGGCAGATTCTTTACCACTGAGCCACTAGGGAAGCATCAGGTAAGTACAATAATTTCCCCTGTTTGAAAGATGAGGAAACAGAGTTTTAGTACTTAGATGTGCGTGGATTAACATACTCTAAAAGTGTAACAAGCTAATGAGTATATGCCACTTCATGTTCCAAATGCCAGGACGGTCCATGCTTTTATGCTGTTTGAGCACTTGTAGGCTTCCCTGGTGGCTGAGAGAGTAAAGCGTCTGCCTGCAATGCGGGAGATCCCAGTTTGATCCCTGGGTCGGGAAGATCCCCTGGAGAAGGAAATGGCAACTGCCTCCAGTACTCTTGCCTGGAAAATCCCATGGACAGAGAAGCCTGTTGGGCTACAGTCCATGGGGTCGCAAAGAGTTGGACACAACTGAGCAACTTCACTTCACTGAGCAATTGGTATTATTGGGCTAAAAGGAAGAAAGTTTGTCTTAGGGGTCTTAGTAGTTTGAAATGCTGCCCAAAGGCCTTATGTGCTTCTGGTACTGAAAGGAAGGGGTTTGGGGCATTAGGAATTCTCTGTAGCAGTAGTTTATTAGAGGGGCCTGGCAGGGCTACAGCCCATGGGGTTGCAAAGAGCCGGATATGACTGAACAACTGAGCACACACACTTTGGCCTTTTATGGTCTTAAGCTCCCATCACAATGAATAAGTCCCGTTCCCTGAAAACAACATACAGTTTATTTTCCATGCCTTGGCTCAGCTTATTTCTCCACAAAAAGACAATCCAGAACAAAAGTGACTTCCTCTTTTAGACCTCCTTTGATTGTGCCTCCCTAGGTCTGAATCGAGATCTCTTTTCTTCTCTCTCTCCTCACAACTCCAGCAGGACTCATTCAGTGACATGGCTGGATGAGTTCGTCTGTCTTCACTGCTGAACTGTGAACCCTCTCAATGGCTCAGTATATGCTGGTTGACTTAAAAAGAAATCTGTGTCCTGGATGAGATTTTGTTTCTTTATGAAGTCCTAATGTAGCATAAAGATCACCAATGACCCAGAAAAGTATAATGTGAAGCAACCATGGCTACAAAGTGACTCTTGTATCTATGGAATGGCTCTGAATGTCTTGCTACAAGGAGAAGTATCTAGAGGAAAATGAATCTGTTCCAATCTTATAATTGGTACGGAGGCATTTGTTTAAAATGTTTGTGTTGTATGTTTATTTCATAGTTCATTGCAATTCCTCATTTAATCAGGAAGTTTAGTGATTTCAAGCTCATTTTAAATTTTATAAAACTCAGATCAGCATTTTGCTATTTAAAATGCCTTTTTACAAGTAATTCATGTATGCCACTATGAAGTGAAGTGAAAGTTGCTCAGTCATGTCCAACTCTTTGCAATCCTATGGACTATACAGTCCTTGGAATTCTCCAGGTTAGAATACTGGAGTGTGTAGCCTTTCCCTTCTCCAGGGGATCTTCCCAACCCAGGGAATTAACCCAGGTCTCCCACATTGGAGGCAGATTCTTTACCAGCTGAGCTACAAAAGGAAGCCTGTATGTCACTATACTATGTGATTAAATCAGTAAATCAGTAAGTCAATAAACTAGGCAGTTTCTCCTTTTTGACATAGTAAATGCATCTATAGTGTAGGTAATATTTTCCCATATAAATAATGTTGGGAAACTTGGCTGTGTTATTTCCTGCTTGACATTAGATAAATCATTGCTTTCACAAAGCAATGATTTATCTAATGTCAAGCAGGAAATAACACAGCCAAGTTTCCCAACATTATTTATATGGGAATTACTGATTTATGCCCTGCCACTTTCAGAAAAAAATTGAAGAAAATAACTGTGTCCATAGTCATAATCACCACATTTGAGAATACTATGATTGTCATTGTGGTATTGTCATTTATAGCTACCTTTATGAAACATTTTAAATTAAGCATCTTAATACATTATTTTATTTATTCCTAACAACAACCTTACATAATGTCATCCTTTCACTTTAATGATAAGGAAGCAAAGTCTCAGAAAGGATAACTTGCCCATGTCCCAATACTAAGTGGCGGAGAGGGGGAACACAAGCAAACCTGTCTTCAAAATCAACCTCTTTTTTTTTTTCCAGTTTTATTTTATGATTGGACTTACATACACCATGAAATGATTACCACAGTAAGTTTAGTGAGCATCCACCATTTCATAAAGCAAAGTCAGTCTCTTAAGTACTTCATCATACTTCTGCCCAACCCAGTATGATTAATGCTATGGAGTATACTCTCCCAGTTCCCTAAATTTGTATTTAAGCAAAGTCATTCCATTAAACTGGCTGTTTTCTGAGCTGCCCAGGACAAGGGAAAATGGAAGAAAATCTACGGGTCTCAATTATCCTAGAAAAAAAAAATATTTCCTGTAATTTTACTTTAACATTGATGGTATAGAGCAAATCTGACACCAGAATAGGTTTCTGTCTCCAGAGTGTATGTTAGTCACTCAGCCATGTTTCCTCTTCAGATAGAAAAAGGGGAGGGAGGAGACCCACGTAATGTTTCCTATGCACCAGGAGCCATGCTCAACTCTGTCTGTGTCTCAGTCTTCATAATAGCACTTCACAGAAAGTATATCAGAAGTTGGTTTGGCTGTACTTAAGAGGGACCCCAGAAATGATGGCTTAAGCAACAGGAAAATTATTCTCTCTCTCTAAGGCCCTTAGCTGGAATGGTGTCTCTTCACTATTAAGTCCTTACAGATGCAGACTTCTTCCAGTTTTCTGGCCTGCCATTCCTTTGTCATACTGGTCTTCAACTATCCAGAACAGTCCTCCGGCCATCACATCTACATTCCACACAGCAGGACGGAGGAAAAAGAGAAGTTATCTCTTAGGGAAGATTCCTAGAAACAGCTCTGGATACCACCCTTACATCCCACTGACTATCAACTTTAGTCATAGGGCCACACCTAGCTGCAAGGGAGGCTGGGAAATAAGTGGCTTTATGCTTAGCTAAGTACTATGTTACTACAGGTGAAGAAAATGGATATTAGGGGACAGTTGCCAGATTGTGTCATAGATATTTTCTTCATTTCAGGTTAGAGAAAACTACAAATCTTAAAGTGATGTCATATAGCCACTAAAGTGCAAGCTGGTGCTCAACCCAGGTAAGTCTGTTTGCTGCTGCTTTGTATTCTCTTAAACAGCACAAGTGCTCTGGCTTAGGTTAATCAACAACAGAGATTAACAGGTGGGTTGAAACATTATCAGATGAAATGCTCTTTCTCCTGACCTTTGCTCCACACTTAATTCCATTTTGATCAATCAGTGTCTTCCTTGTATCCAGAACTAGTTAACATTCCCTTGGCACACTGAAGTGAAGTTGTTGTCATGTCTGACTCTTTGCGACCCCATGGACTCTAGTCTACCAGGCTCCTTCATCCATGGGATTTTCCAGGCAACAGTACTGGAGTGGGTTGCCATTTCCTTCTCCAGGGGATCTTCCCAACCCAGGGATCGAACCCGGGTCTCCTGCATCACAGGCAGACGCTTTACCATCCTTTGGCACACTAGTTAAGATTAATTTCCAGTTCTTCGTGGTGAAATTATTGGAGACTCAGAACTCTCTAAATTTAAAAAAATTGTATTGTTGATGAATGTGGAAGTTCAGTGTTGAATGTCCATAGAACCATTTCCTTTTCCTTCTGGGCACACAGTTATATATTTACAGCTTAGCGTGCAGACAGATAGGGCCATGTGATTATTTCTAGCCATTAGAATATGGGTAGAGATGATGTAGACCATTTCCAGATGTGGCCCATTAAACCTCCCAAGAGCTCCTCCATACTCTCTTTCCTTCCTCTCTACAGCCCTGAAGCCTGCATGTTGGAAATGACAGACATACAAGGTGGGAAGCACCAATATTTCCAAATGACTAGGTGGAGCAAGGGCTTCCCTTGTAGCTCAGCTGGTAAAGAATCTGCCTGCAATGCAGGAGATCCCAGCTCAATTCCTGGGTCAGGAAGATCCCCTGGAGAAAGGATAGGCCACCCACTTAGTATTCTTGAGCTTCCCTGGTGGCTCAAGATGGTAAAATATCTGCCTGTAATGTAGGAGACCTGGGTTCGATCCTGGGGTTGGGAAGATCCCCTGGAGGAGGGCATGACAACCCACTTCAGGATTCTTGCCTGGAGAATCCCCATGGACAGAGGAGCCTGATAGCCTACAGTTCACAGGGTAACATGACTAAGCACAGAACAGGTGGAGAAACCCCCATCACCCCATATTCTGGCACTAATTGGTTTACATGTTCAGTTCAGTTGCTCAGTTGTGTCTGACTCTTTGTGACCCCATGGACTGCAGCACACCAGTTTTCCCTGTCCATCACCAATTCCCGGAGCTTGCTCAAACTCAAGTCCATTGGGCCCTTGATGCCATCCAACCATCTTGTCCTCTGTTGTCCCCTTTTTCTCCTGCCTTCAATCTTTGCCTGCCTCAGGGTCTTTTCAAATGAATCAGCTCTTCACGTCAGGTGGCCAAAGTATTGGAGCTTCAGCCCCAACATTAGTCCTTCCAATGAATATTCTAGACTGATTTCCTTTAGGATGGACTGGTTGAAAATAAACTCGTATTGTTTGAAGACCCTTATTTTGAGACTAATCTCAAAACAATAAGCTGTCCAGTGCAATACCCACCAGCCAAATATGACTATTTAAATTTAAGTTTTAATTATTATGGCTATTGTGCAATTGAGATGTAACTAGTATCGGACTTCATTTTGGGGGCTCCAAATTCACCGCAGATGGTGACTGCAGCCATGAAATTAAAAGATGCTTACTCCTTGGAAGAAAAGTTATGACCAACCTAGATAGCATATTCAAAAGCAGAGACATTACTTTGCCAATTAAGGTCCATCTAGTCAAGGCTATGGTTTTTCCAGTAGTCATGTATGGATGTGAGAGTTGGACTGTGAAGAAAGCTGAGTGGTGAAGAATTGATGCTTTTGAACTGTGGTGTTGGAGAAGACTCTTGAGAGTCCCTTGGACTGCAAGGAGATCCAACCAGTCCATTTTGAAGGAGATCAGCCCTGGGACTTCTTTGGAAGGAATGATGCTAAAGCTGAAGCTCCAGTACTTTGGCCACCTCATGTGAAGAGTTGACTCATTGGAAAAAACTTTGATGCTGGGAGGAATTGGGGGCAGGAGGAGAAGGGGATGACAGAGGATGAGATGGCTGGATGGCATCACGGACTCGATGGACGTGAGTCTGAATGAACTCTGGGAGTTGGTGATGGACAGGGAGGCCTGGCGTGCTGCGATTCATGGGGTCGCAAAGAGTCGGACATGACTGGGCTCTCCCCAGTGTCTACTGAACTGAACTGAACTGAGTATAACTGAGAAGCTGATTTTAATTTTATTTGACTTTTAATAAATTTAAAGAGCCACCTGTGGCTAGTGGCTACCATATTGGACATTGTAGGTACAGAATATGTCCATCATCACAGAGAATTCTGTTGGGTAGGGCTGCTCTAATTAATAACGCAAACTTATCGAGAAAACTTTATTTTAAAATAAACTCCCCTCCCAACCAAAACAAAAACAAACAGAAAACCTCTCTACCTCTTGAATAGCTAATTTTCCCTCTGTCTAAAAGAAGACTCAGGGAATTCCCTAGTGATCCCTATGGTTAGGGCTGTGACTCTTATTGCCAAGGGTCTGGGTTTAATCCCTGGTCGGGAAACTAAAATCCCAGAAAAAGTAGACTTGAAACACTTCTTTCTTGCATGGTTACCTCTACTTGCCATTGCAAGGACAAGCTTCCCGTCCTGCTCCTTCCTGCCTTTGCCTCACTTGAGTTCAATTAATTAGGATGAACCAGTGAACTTGAACTCCTTGCAGTCTGACTTTCTTCCCCACTACTTGCCTGTAATCATGGTGTGCTTGGCAAGAGGTCCAGCCACATCTCTCTCCCCAGTGTCTACTAAATAGTTCTCTCTGGATCCACCTTTCTCCTAAGCTCGTTTTCACTCTTTAGCAGCTCAAGGTCACCACACGTTTCAGCAACATCTCACCAGACAGACCAGGTCACCTCTGAACTATTTATGCCGAACCTGAGATCAGTCATGTTACCATTGTTGTCCCATCAAAATAACCACAGGCTTTTTCATGTGACAGAAGGCATTCCTATGTAGGCAAATATTGAAGGTAACATGAATCTTTGTGCTCAAGCTCAGAATTAAAGAAAAATAAATTCATTAGGAGGCAGTCCCAGTACTGAGCAGAAGGGCTCTAACCACGAGCTAATTTGTATTCAAGTCAGAGTCCTGTGAGAGAACTCTCTGACAGCTTGCTAAAACTGAGCAGCAGAAGAATTTGGAGACAGTCCAGAGGAGAGCCTCAGAAACAGCCAAAGCATGACAAGAATAATTGCAGTCCTATTAGAAAGAGGCCATCTATATCAGGCTTTTACTGAGTACCATGTGGAATGTTACAAGGCAAAGCATGGGGGACAGCTGCTGTGGATCCTAACAAGAGACAGCAGAAGAAATGAGAACAGGTGGGAGATCAAGAATTAAGTTTGAGTTAGGGGGAAAGTCAGGGCGGTTAAAGATAGGCTTCCCTTCATCTCAGCTGAGGAGGGGGCAATCTCCCCCAACAGGTAGCACAGGGCTCCTGCCTACCCACATTCCCGGGGAGCCATCTGACAGGGTTAAACTTGCAGTTAACTATGTAACTTGAAGTTGGCTGCAAGAAGCTTCTAAATATGTGGTGCCAAGTGAAAGTTGCTCAATCATGTACAACTCCTTCTGACCCCATTGGCTAGACAGTTGCTCCGTCATGTCCGACTCTGCGAATCCATACAGTCCATAGAATTCTCTAGGCTAGAATACTGGAGTGGGTAACCTTTCCCTTCTCCAGGGGATCCTCCCAACCCTGGGATCAAATTGTATTGCAGGCGGATTCTTTACCAGCTGAGCCACAAAGGAAGCCCAGAATATGTAGATAGTTCTAAAACCATGGTAAGAATGGAAAGTAAAAAACAAAAGTTATAAGCCAGCACAGAAGTGTAATTATCTGGAACAACCTAGCAATTTAATTTCCTTGAAAAATGCAGCCAGCGTTCAGACTGCAGTAACCAAGGCAGATTAACTAGGTTGATGGCAGGTGTAATTAAGTGATTGGAAACTGCAGGCATGAATATAAATCTAAACATGACTGACAATTTGAAACATAATAAATGTTCTAATATGACAGAGAGGAGTCCACAGGCTAAGCCAGCACACCAACAGCTCTGCAAACCAAGGGCCTCACAAATTGTACCAGAACCTGGCCTTAGTCCTATTTTGTTTCTGGCATAAGATGAGAAGGGCCTTGTTGGTTCAAGTGTTCCATGGACAGAGCAAGACAAACTGTCAGAGAGTTGGTGTAATGTTTTAAAACCACCACTGTCACTGACTGCACTTTCTCAAATAAGTTTGTGGATATTAAAAATATTGATATATAAATGCAATGGTTTCCAATTTCTTTTTTTTTAACTTGGTTTTTTTGCCTTTTTTTTTTCTTTTTCAAGTCCAGTTTCCCTGAATGAACACAAATATATAGATACATATATCCTTTTCCTAGGTTTGATTCCTCCCCCAAGAATAAAATGGAATATTTACAAAACAAAACCCTGAAAACCTCTTAAAAACCCTGTAGAGTTTGCATTTCACTATTTCTTTTAAAAAAACAACAACAAAGTTCTCAAAAGCAACAACAACAAAAAAATTCAACTGATCTTGGCTCAGGGGTTTCATTCAACACAAGGAGCTAGGTGTGGTGAGTGTGTGGCAAATGGACCAAAAAAAAAAAAAAAAGGCAAAGAAAAAAAACAGATAAAAATGAAAAAACACAGTGCAGGGATGTACGAGGTAAACAGGATTGACCTGTTGAAACCAGATACCAGTCCACGTGGGTCCACCAGGGCTGCAGGCCCTAGTAGACATTTGCCTCTCTCATTTCTAATTTCCTTTGATACTCTCACAATTCATCTCTGAATGTCCGAAATGTGAGTAATTCAAGTGTTCCTTGGTTTTCCCATTTTATTAAATTTTCTTTATGTATATGTATATGTATTTTTCTTTTCCTTTTGGTGTTAAGCTGTCGCTCCTCTGTGGATGCCTCCCCTCCCCACCCGTATCTTCCACCATCCCAGCCCCTGCTTGGCCCACCTGGACCCCCCTGCCCCATCTGGCAGGTTCCCAGGGTGGGGAGTATTTGAGGCAGATGTGGGGGATGCAGACATCCCTGCCGGCCCTGCCTGGCTGCCTGCACTGCTGCTGCTGCTGTTGGTCCCGCTGTTTCCTCCCCGGCTGCCACCGCCTCCACCTCTGCTGGAGCGGAGCATGGCGTGGAGGCCAGCGGCTGGGCGAACAGCACTCCTGTGTACATGATTCCGTTCATCTCTACTGACATGCCAATACTCTCGCTGCCGTTGGTGCTGGTCAGGTTCACAGCCGAGTCCTGGCGGCTCTCGGAGGCTTGGCTGTGGATCCGGATGCTCATGGGCAGCTGCGCCGTCAGGGCCAGGAAGTTCTGCTGAAGTGCCCGCTGCATCAGCCGCTGCTGCTCCTCTGCCAGCAGGGCCGTTTTCTTCTCGGGAGGCTCCCCATACTCCAGTTTCTCCCGGAGCCGCTCCAGGGCAGCTGCCTGTGCTGCTACGCCCGCTTGGGCTGCTGCTACCTGGGCCGCCACCGCTGGGTGACCAGGGAGACTGGAAGGCGGCCGGGGACTGTGATGGGGATGGCCGCATCCTACTCTTTCTTGACCTTGGGGGCTGGGGTGATGGAGCTGCTGTTGATGCTGGTGGCCAGGCCCAGGGAGGACACAGGCAGCTTGGGTGAGGACAGCATGCTGTGGGCCCCAGCCGGCGAGTAGGCAAAGAGGGAGCCCCCAAAGCTCTGGTTCCAGCCCTCCCTCCAATTGCTGTCGATGGCTGCCTGGAGCTTGTTGGGATTGCTGAGGCCACGCTTCTCACACTCCTGGGGGTACAGGTACTTCACATACTGGGTGCGCAGCGTGAAGGCAGCGCTGGTGATGGACATGGGCAGGTTCAGTCCCTTGGTGATCTCCCACCACGGCTTCTTGTTGATGACCTCCACCAGGCCTCCCTTCTCCGTCACTAGCACATACAACATGAACAGGTTGAGCACCTGCTTTCCACGATGGGGATGCGGTTCACAGGTGTCCCTCGCTTCTGCATGAAACTGAACAAGTCATCCAGGAACTCCTTCCCCTTGGAGTCTGCGTCCAGTTCATACAGCTGCTTGACCTGCTCCTCATACGTCCAGTCCCAGTGGGTCTGGTGGCTGCAGCTGAGGTGCAGGATGGGAAACCCCTCCGGGGACAACTGGGCCGGTCCCCAGGCACTCCTGGCCACCCAGTGCGGGGGTCCACTGTCACAGCAGAAGGCCTGGTGTGGCTGAGCCTTGCGGGGGAACAGGGCTGCGGTGCCCAGGCTGGCAACGCCCGGCGGCCCAAGCCCCTCCTCATCCTCATAGACCTCATCCTCCTTGTCCTCTTTGTCGAGGGGGGTGGGGTGGGTGGGGTGGCTCATTCACATGTGTACAGAAACCTACTGCCCCAGCCTCACCACACAGGGCCCACTCGGGGGGCACATACCCCACACCTGGCCTCTGGCCCGGGCCACGAGCTGTGCACTGCTGGCTCCTGACCACTGCTGGGTTTGTGCGTGCTTTCCAGTTTCAATAAAATGCTGTTATTTCCATAAGATGTTTCTTTTCAGTTTGTAATACTTTCTAAATACAACAAAAATTCTTACAGCTTCCATCTTTACAAGCTGTTAAAATGTTCTGCATAGTATTTGCGGACATATGAAAAAATCATTTTCGTGGTTGCCCATTGAAATGTATACCACGTTTCAAAAGTTGGATCAATATCCTAGAAACAAAGTATGTAATTCATATAAAATTATCCAGTGAAAGTTTAACATTTCTATAGAAATGAAGAGTAGTGCATAAAAATAAAAGCAGAAGGAACATATCTTTTCAGTATTATGAGGTTAAAAATACCTTAACATATAGGAAACTAGTGTAATTTGGGGGGCAGATATGGAAGGGGTATTGTTTCTTCTTTTTTTTTGTTTCTTTGAAAAAAGACTATAATGGTTTTTATTCTGTGTTCATCTGATGTTAGGTTTAAATTGCCCAAGGAAGCTGAATAACATTGATTATTACTGCTTAGGTTCTATATTTCATATGAGAATTATCCTTGCATAAGAAAGATAGTTTAAGGGAAAGACCGTGGCAAACCACTTCATCCATAGGAGAAATTATGTTTTGTTCACTTGTATTTTGTTTGCTGAATAACATATTGGTTACGGAGACTCACAGCATACTTATCACAAATGAGGATTAAATCGTTTCCATGACTTTCTAATTTTTGACCCATTTCCAGTTCAGTTCAGTGACTCAGTCACGTCTGATACTTTGCAACCCCATGGACTGCAGCACGCCAGGCCTCCTGTCCATCACCAACTCCCGGAGTTTACTCAAACTCATGTCCTTTGAGTCGGTGATGTCATGCAACCATCTCATGCTCTGTCGTCCCCTTCTCCTCCTGCCTTCAATCTTTTCACGCATCACGGTCTTTTCTGCGTCAGTTCTTCATGTCAGGTAGCCAAAATGTTGGCGTTTCAGCTTCAGCATTAGTCTTCCAATGAATATTCAGGACTGGTCTCCTTTAGGATGGACTGGTTGGATCTCCTTGCAGTCCAAAGGAGTCTCAAGAATCTTCTCCAATACAACAGTTCAAAAGCGTCAGTTCTTCAGTGCTCAGCTTTCTTTATATTCCAACTCTCACATCCATACATGACTGCTGGAAAAACCATAGCGTTAACTAGATGGACCTTTGTTGGCAAAGTAATGTCTCTGCTTTTTTATATACTGTCTAGGTTGGTCATACCTTTTCTTCCATGGAGCAAGCATCTTTTAATTTCATGACTTCAGTTACCATCTGCAATGATTTTGGAGCCCCAAAAATAAAGTCTCTCACTGTTTCCATAATAAATTATTTTCACATAATATTTTTCTTGTGTCTCCACTATTGATTGATTTAGGGAAATGATGTGTTTGTGTCTGTACATGTATATCTATCAAAAATGACAGCCAGCACAAAAATCCAAGGTCACAAGTACATTCTAAGTATGTGCATGTGTGTTCAGTCACTAAGTCATGTCCAGCTCTTCACAACCCCATGGACTCAGCCCTCAAGGCTCCTCTATCCATGGGATTCTCCAGGCAAGAATACAGGTGTGCGTTGCATTTCCTCCTCCAGGGGATCTTCCCAACCCAGGGACTGAACCCTCATCACCTGTGTCTCCCAGATTGGCAGGCCAGTTCCTTACAACTAAGCCACCTACATTTTAAGTACATTCCTGGCTTTTATTATAAAACACATATTTAATGATAGGAGAAAAAGGGAATAATTAACGTTTATAATGAAATGCTTTTCCCAGCCATTTTAATAGCTTCAGTATTAATGATTGCAACTCTGTGGAGTTATGCGACAGAAGTCACATGAGACTGACCAGAACCCAGGAGCTCAAGCTCCAGAGGAGAGACGTTTGGGGCCGAATAAATTTCCTACCATCTCCTCAGGAAATAGCTCTGTTTTGTTAAATAAAGTGAAATGAGTTAGTCTGTAGTTATAACTTTCTAATATAAGTATCAAAATGTGGAGAAGAGATGACTCTTTAATATTTGGCAAGTATGTGATCTGTTATCTAGGACTTTGGGTACACAAATACACACACATTCACCCAGCCTTTTTTAACCTGGAACATTTCCACATTAAAGAATACCAGTGTTGGACTTCCTTGGTCCAGAAATTAAGACTTCATGCTTCCAACATAGGAGGCATGGGTTTGATCCTTGGGCAGGGAGGTTCCATTTTCCATGTAGTGCAGCAAAAAAAAAAAAAAAAAAGGATATCAGTATTTTTGAAAGTTCTAGAGCTGAACAACAACAACAAAAAGCTTTAAAAGTATTCTTGTTTGTCTTTCAGATATTTGAAGTGCAATTATAGAGTCTTCTATCTTTGTAAGACAGAATTCTTAGCATTGCAGAATCATTGAGCTGATCAATGAGAGCAAGTCTAATATATTTATTTTTCTCAGTCCTCTAGAGTTATATTGTGTTTCTTCTTCGAAGCCCTGAAGTGAAGTGAAGTCGCTCAGTCACATCTGACTCTTTGCGACCCCATGGACTATAGCCTCCTCTGTCCGTGGAATTTTCCAGGCAACAGTACTGGAGTGGGTTGCCATTTCCTTCTCCAGGGGATCTCCCTGACCCAGGCATCAATCCTGGGTCTCTCGCATTGCAGGCAGACAGTTTACCGTCTGAGCCACCAGGGAAGTCCCAAATTCTGACAAATTGCTAGTTTACTTGTTTTATTAAAGTCATAAAAAGAGTGATATAGTCCAAAATCCCTAGATAATATACTTAATTTTTTCCATTTTTCCCTGTGTTCCATTATTTTCTCTTATTTGAAAGAATGGGTCACGCATGAAATATATGCTTGTAAGTTGCTGGTGGTTCAGATGGTAGAGAATCCGCCTGCAATGCAGGAGACCCGGTTTGATCCATGGGTTGGGAAGATCCGGAGGAGGGCATGGCAACCCACTCCTTTGTTCTTGCCTTGAGAATCCCCATGGACAGAGGATCCTGGCAGGCTACAGTCCATGGGATACAGAGAGTCGAACATGACTGAGCGACTAAGGACAGCATAAGGAGAAGGCAACGGCAGCCCACTCCAGTACTCTTGCCTGGAAAACCCCATGGACAGAGGAGCCTGGTGGGCTGCACAGAGCTGGACACGACTGAAGAGATTTAGCAGCAGCAGCAGCACATGCTTGATATGACTACTTACAGTACTGTAGTCTTGTCAGAATTTGTGGAAAGAAATTTGACTAATGACTGTTAATCCTTTTGTTTTATTACAATTTTTTAAAGGAAAACACTAGGTTTCATAAACCCAATTTTAGAAAAACAAGGTAATAGCTATTTTAGTGTTTTATGTTTAAAAACATTATAGTCTTTCTCTAAATTTCTACCTATTTATTAATACAGGTTATGATGGCATAGAGTGAAAAATAACAGAACTATGTACCATGAACTATTCTCAGCCCCTTGTTGCTTTTACATTTATTTGTTCCCCCATCTTCATTTTCACTGCTTCTCAATAGACAAATTAAGCAGTGATTCAAACATTGTTTTGATGTTATGGGTATCTACCTACAAATACAATTCTGTGTAACTTCCATAAACTTGTCTTTAAAAGGAAGTAGAATAGCCCAATGGTCAAAGTTTAGGGGCCAGATCCATTTGAGTTGGAATTTAGCTCAGCTGTTTACCAGCTTTGTCTTTGACAAGTCCTTTACTCTCTTTAATCTTGGTTTCTTTGTACATGCAATAAGGATGCCTACTCTGATGGCTAATTTATGTTTTAACTTGGCTCAGCCAATGGATGCCCAGACACTTGTCAAACATTATTCTGGGTATGTCTGTGAGGGTGTTTCTGATGATCTTAACATTTGAATCTGTAGACAGAATAAAGCATATTGTAATTCTTAGTGTGGTGGACCTCATCTAATCAAGTGAAGACCTGAATTGAACAAAATGTCTAACTGTTTCTTTCTTGTAGCTAGTATCATGAACATTTCCTCATATTATTAACTACCTTTCTACTTTCTGTTTTTGTTATTTTGACTACTTTAGATGCTTCATGGGAGTAGAATGATAGATGATTTGTTCTTTTGTGACTTTGTTTTTTCATTTAGCATCATGTTCTCAAGTTTCATCCGTGTTGTAGTATGTGATACTCTGTTGCAGGCATATACCACAGTTTCTTCACCCAGTCATCTGGCAGTGGATACTTGGGTTGCTTCTACCTCTGGGTATTATGAATAATGCTATGATGAACATGGAGTGTATGAATATCTCTTCGTGATCTTGCTTTGAGTTCTTTTGGATGATGCTATATTTTTCAGTTCAGTTCAGGAGCTCAGTCGTGTCCAGCTCTTTCCGACCCCAAGCACTGCAGCACAACAGGCTTCCCTGTCCATCACCAGCTCCCGGAACCTACACAAACTCATGTCCATTGAGTCAGTGATGCCATCCAACCATCTCATCCTCTGTCGTTCCCTTCTCCTCTTGCCCTCAATCTTTGCCAGCATCAGGGTCTTTTCAAATGAGTCAGCTCTTCGTATCAGGTGGCCAAAGTATTGGAGTTTCAGCTTCAACATCAGTCCTTCCATTGAACACCCAGGACTGATCTCCTTCAGAATGGACTGGTTAGATCTCCTTGCAGTCTAAGGGACTCTCAAGAGTCTTCTCTAACACCACAGTTCAAAAGCATCAATTCTTCATTGCTCAGCTTTCTTTATAGTCCAACTCTCACATCCATACATGACCACTGGAAAAAACCACAGCCTTGATTAGACAGACCTTTGTTGGCAAAGTAATATCTCTGCTTTTGAATATGCTATCTAGGTTGGTCATAACTTTCCTTCCAAGAAGCTATATTTTTAATGTGTCTTTATTCCCTCTCTCACCTGGCCATCCCACTTGTCCCTCTTCTATATTTGTTTTCTTTTTCTAACACAAGCATCACAGTTGAACGCAGTCAGGACCATGGATCCTGATGAAATATATCCCTGAGGGACCTCAGAATGCAAACCTGGGTAACAAGCAGCTGGAAACACACAATGAGAGGAGAGGATAGACCAATGTGTTTAACATTAAAATGAGATACTAACTTTGTGTGAAGAGTGGAGCCATTTAGCAACTAAGCACAGCTCAGTCATGTCCAACTCTTTGCGACCCCATGGACTGTAACCCACCTGGCTCCTCTGTCCATGGGAATTCTCCAGGCAAGAATCCTGGAGTGGGTTGCCATGCCCTCCTCCAGGGGATCTTCCAAACCCAAGGATTGAACCCAGGTCTCCCACAATGCAGGCAGATTCTTTACCATCTGAGCCACCAAGAATACTGGAGTGGGTAGCCTATCCCTTCTCCAGGGATCTTCCTGACCCAGGAATTGAACTGGGGTCTCCTGTCTTGCAGGTGTATTGCTTACCAGCTAAGCTAGATGAGCTCATTTATCTCCCCTCCACTGTGAAGCTGTCTTCTTAATTTTATCTCAGTTTTGGGTTTCCCTGGTGGTCCACTGGCTGAGATTTCACCTTCCAATGCAGGGGGTACAGGTTTAATTCCTAGTTGAGAAACTAAGATCCCACATGCTGTGCCGCCAAAAACCAAAGCAATGTTATAACAAATTCAATCAAGGATTAAAAAATTTGTTTTATCTCAGACTCAGAGGAAAATTCTTTTAAACTTAGACAGTCTTCAGCACTGATATCCACATCCAGCTCTTCCGTTGGCTCCACTGTTGGAGGGTGGAAAAAATAACAAACCCTCATTGAAGACTTATTATCTGCAGGCATTGTCCAAGCTCTTTCATATCTTAACTCACTTAATCCTCATGAAAACTCATGAGCAGCTCTTATTTTTATCTGGGCTTCCCTGGTAGTTCAAAGGTTAAAGTGTCTGCCCGCAATGCGGGAGACCCGGGTTTGATCCCTGGGTTGGGAAGATCCCCTGTAGAAGGAAATGGCAACCAACTCCAGTATTCTTGCCTAGAGAATCCCGTGGACGGAGGAGCCTGGTGGACTACAGTCCACATTTTACCAATAAGGAGCCGAGGCATAGGGAGATTAAATAACTTGTCTGAGCTACACACAGTGGGAATTGGGATATTCAAGTGTATAAAGATACAGTAAACATACACAGGAAATTTTAAAAGTTTAAAAAGTACACTTAACTCCAGAAAACACAGAAAGTACCAAAGCAAAGAAATGTGATCATATCTACTATTTAGTTCACCTATGAATAGTATTTTCATAATAATAATGATCACTACTGATTTAACACAAAACATAGTAGAGCTAGGAAAGGGCAGGAGAAGGGGAGCTGTGGGATAATGAGTGGGCGGTTTAAGACAAGAGAATACTCGTCTTTATGGTGCAAAGTCAATAGGTGATTCTGAGATTGAATCCGAGATGAATCAATAGCAGGATAAGAATATTTTTGGAAATCTAACAAGACGTAGTTACCATACTTGTGTCAGCTTTTCAGATGCAGATGACAAAATTCTCCCAAGCAGATTTAAGGAAGCAATGCGAGTTCACAAAACAACTCCTGGAACTACATTACGGAACTGGCCTAGGGAGGGTGTCCCCAGAACCAGCTTCATCTACTGTGTTCTGGAAACTCTTGCTGCCCAAACTAACTCCTGAATATATTTTCTCTGCTGTACCCACAGCAGCAAAAATGGACTCTGGTCACTCAGCCTGTGTCCTCACCTTCTTTGCCTCTAAATCAAAGTAGATGGTCAGCAAAATCTCAGTCACATCCCAAATCCAGTAGCAAGGAAGACTGGGACATTTCCCCCTAGTTCTATCTTGGTAGAGTAGGTTCACAATGCGGGGGGTTATCAAGCCATGGAGAGGGTGTTTGGAAGATACGGGCAGCCATGACTGACAGACAGTCACTATACATGCCTCGTCTCTTCTGTCTGATCCCGTGTGTGTGCCTGGTCGCTCAGTTGTGTCTGACTGTTTGCAACTCCATGGACTGTAGTCCGCCAAGCTCCTCTGTCCATGGGATTCTCCAGGCAAGATTATGGAGTGGGTTGCTATGCCACCTCCAGGGGATCTTCCCAACCCAGGGATCAAACCCAGGTTTCCTGTATTGCAGGCAGATTCTTTACAGTCTGAGCCACCAGGGGAGCCCGAGCAGTTACCCTTTCCCTTCACCAGGGGATCTTCCCAACCAGGAATCGAACTGGGGTCTCCTGCATTGTGGGCAGATTCTTTTCCAGCTGAGCTACTAGGGAAACCCTTTCTAGTCCCTTATTGTCCTCAAATAACCAAAACTGTCTAATCTCCTCATAAATAGCTCACAAATCTGTTCACTTTTTCCCTACTTTCCCTGCCATTTCTCTAGTGTAGTTCACTTTAACAGTTTCTCAACTTGTCTCACTCCCTGCAGTGTTGCCTCTTAGATCTGCATTATGGAAAATAAGAGGCTAGATAAGAGAAGAGAGCAGAGAAGGCAATGGCACCCCACTCCAGTACTCTTGCCTGGAAAATCCCATGGATGGAGGAGCCTGGTAGGCTGCAGTCCATGGGGTCGCTAAGAGTCGGGCACGACTGAGCGACTTCACTTTCACCTTTCACTTTCATGCATTGGAGAAGGAAATGGCAACCCACTCCAGTGTTCTTGCCTGGACAATCCCAGGGACAGGGGAGCCTGGTGGGCCGCCATCTATGGGGTTGCACAGAGTCAGACATGACTGAAGTGACTTAGCAGCTTAGCAAGAGAAGAGAGAAACTTTGAAATTTGTGGATTTTCTATAAATATGGTCAAATTAAAATTTAATTGTAGACAGTGCCAAATGCAGAAATGAATCTAAATTTCTAAATTGTTTCCAAGGGGACAATTTAGTCTTCTTTTTAATGGAAAGAAAGCTCCTCCCTGAACTTCAGTGTTGACTTATGAATGTATTCAAGGCAGCTGTGTGTGGAACAGTGCCAGCTCTCTGGACAGGGAGATTATAGAGTTTAGGTACTGTGATCTCCTTTACTGTGTCTGTGATCGTGAGCAACCCCACAACTCTCTGAACTTATTCACTATAGAGGCATTAGAGAATTTCTATGGAATAATTGGGGCTTCCCAGGTGTTGCTAGTGATAAAGAACCTGCCAACCAATGCAGGAGACGCAGGAGATGCGTGTTCAACCCCCAGGTCAAGAAGATCCTCTGGAGTAGGAAATGGCAACTCACTCAAGTATTTTTGTCTGGAAAATTCTATGGACAGAGGAGCCTGGTGGGCTACAGTCCATAGGCTTGCAAAGAGTTGGACATGACTGAAGCAACTTAGCATGCATGCATGCATGATAGTTTTATAATACCTGCAGCACAGCATTTTGCAGCACACAGAATACACTCACGTATGTTATCAGTTGGTCCTTTGCACAGAAGCTCCATGTGATTTTTGCTATTCTCAGCTTTGTCCATGAACTAAAATTAGAACTAGGCTGACATTACATTTCACCCAGCTACAGTCTGAGGATTTTCATCACTGGGAGCCACACTGAAAACAATTCTGCCTTCAGTCCACTCCTAGTTGATACACTAACTTTGGACATGTCAGCTCCTGTATGCACTGACCACGGTACGTATTTTTCAAAAACATTTTTTTTTTCCTACTCTTGACTTATAGATAGCTGCTGATGTTTTTACTGTGTCTGTGTTTGCTGGAAGGTACAACTAAAGTTGGAACTGAATTTAAAAGTCTCTTTGGAGGTTCATAGTCATTCGTCTAGTTGCCCTCCTCTGGAAGACTGACTTCCCCAGAAATCAGGAAGTGTTTCTTCAGAGATTGTATTTCTTTTGTTTTCTTTTGACTCTGGGGAGTTGACTCCTCAGTCATGTCACAGCCATGCTCACTTCACTGCTGTGGTTTCTGTTTTTCTGTTGTGATAACCAAGGTAGAGAACACAATCCCATGTCGGAGGCAGAAATGCATATATCACTACTGACTTGTTTTCCTCGAGGGAACATTGGTTACTATTATGGGAAAGTTGATGGTTAATCAAAGTTTAATGGGAAATGGGGAAATGAATTGGCACATGAAATTATACATGTCTAGTAAAATACACATTTACATGTAGGTACTTGAGATTTTAATTATTATCTGATAAATGCATGCTTCAAACCTATTTACATCTGAGACAATAAATTATAACTGGACAGTGATATTAATACCCAGAGGGTTGGATTATCAGCATAAATACTAGTTTCTTGTTGGGAGAAAGATCTTGCAAATCTGTCCCCATTTGAATGCTGCATTTATTGCTTTAAGTTAGGACCTCCTCCTAATAATTTCCTGCATATCAGTAATTATATATTCATCCTCAAATGTTAAACCTTTCCCTTTTTTAATACATTTTTCTTCTTCTCTGTCTTTGCCTTTCTGTCTCTCACACACAAATTACATAGTTTTAAAGAAATCAGTAATTTAGAGGAGATTAATAGTGAAAAAGCAATATTATGTACCCCATTTTTATCACCCTAAAAGTAACCATTTTAACTATTTCAGTATTTAGTTTTCAGTGGTTACCTCCTTAATACTTTTTTTCTTTTTCAAAGGCAGTATGCTGTGCCTTCTCAGCTTTAGACATTATCTATTGTTTCATTATGAAAGATGATGCTTAAATTCACCTGCACTCCCATAGAGTTATATCTCTTTTAATTTCTTTTTTTGTTGCCTTATAGCTTCAATACTTTAATCTCTCTCATTCCATAAAGTATAGACTATATCTCTTATTTCCCTCACCCCCTATTTTCTCATATCCTTCTTCTACACCCTATTAAAAGGACTTTAATTTTTATATTTTGAAGATGTATTACATTCTGTCTTTTTAGCCATAAATAATCTTTGCTTTTTCATAAGTTGATTTATTTCAAAAGTTGATTTTCATCACTCAGGAAAGAAACTTTGTACCCTCAGCAAAGCCCCATGGTTATCATTAATCTACATTCTTTCTTCATGGATTTGCCTATTCTGGACATTTCATATAAATGGGATAATACAATTTTTGGTGTTTGGTGTCTTCTATCAGCATCATTTTACTCAGTTTCCCCATGATGTAGCAGTGCTTAGGTTCCTTTTCATGCCAGAATAACATTCCATTGTATGGATATGTCACATTTTGTTCATTAATAGCCATCTATTAGTTAATGGCCATTTGTTTCCACTTCTCAGCTACTTGTTTTCCACTTTGGGGCCATTGTGAATAATGCTACTATCAACATTCGTGTACAAGTTTTTGTGTGAACATATATTTTAACTTCTCTTGGGTATAAACCTAGACTGATCTTTTTCTATTTTGTGCCTTCCATTTTTTCTATTTTCATGTTTTAGGTATGCCCTTGTAAATAATACACAGGATTTTGTCTTTTATTTAGTTGGGCAATCTTTATTAGCCTGGAGCAGTTAATAATCTGAAAAACATAAATTATGATCATGATGAGATATCATTTTATGCAGTAATATGGGATGAGGATACATCAATGGGGAAACAATTTCCAATGGAAACTGTTTCTGTAATTAAGGTAGAGGCCACTTGTTTTCCATGGGAAATTACTTACTACAACTGTACAAGGAAAACAATTGGCCTCTATCTTATCAATTTGAACATAGTGACCTAACAATTCTAATTCTGGGTATACTCAGTAGAAATAATACCACTTGAGCATCAAGAAGGTAAGAACAGGAATTTCAGAAACAGTTTTGCTCATTAGAGCAAAAATTTGGGATCTAAATATCCACATTATTTAGAATGGATAAATTGGTGTCATAGTCATACATTTTGGATATCATGCTTTATCAGTGTATAACATGCTTTTCCTTCTTTATGGAGCTATATAATTCCTCATAATATACATCTACTGTAATTTACTGGTAGAAAGTTATTGTTGTTTCCAACCTTTTGCTGTCATGAAAAACCCTGCAGTGAATAATTTTGTAATGTGTCATTTTAAAATGGAAAATATTTTCAGTGTAAATTCCTACAAGTGTGTGACTTTAAGTTTGATAGATGTTACCAAAATTCTCTCCATAGAGACTATAGCAATGTGCGCGGTCACATTTGGTGTATGAGGGCACCGTTTTCCCTATGCTGCTGCAAATTTTACTTCTCCTTTTCCAAACTGTATACCTGTCTATTTCAGTCACGATATTGCTTTACTGCATTTCAATATAGTGTTGAATAGAAGTGGTAATTGTGGACATCTTTTACTTCTTGAGTTTTGAAGAAATAATTAATTGTGAATCAAACTCTTTCATTATTGCTAGTTAATTTGGTGAAAAATCAATACCACTATATGAGAGGCAAAGAACATCTCATCAAATAGACTTACCGTGACTTACATAACAATTCCCCTATTATTGTTTGCCTCTCTTTTCCGAGATTCAGGTCACAATCCTCAATGTTAGATGAGTCCATTTGCAATTTATTTTCCACAAGGGCAAACAATCCCACTATATTTACTTAACTGAATTCCAGCTTGTGTATATAGGATCTAATTAAGTAGCTCTGTCAAGATGCCTGCTCATGTTGTATATCCATTACTGCATATTTCCCTATAACTGGACATGTAAAGTAGTTGCAGTTTTTCATTACTGCGAATTAATAGTAACAAAGGAAGTAGACTTGGCGTCAGTTCCACCCTCTGTCACTTACTAGAGACAGGATGTAAACCACTTAGCTACCTTTTCTAGGGCTCGATTTTATTCTCTTTATACAAAGACAATAAAAGTACCCATGTCAAGACATTTTTATGAGAATTCTTAAGTGAAATATGGCATGTAAAGTACATTAAATAGTCTTGGAATCGTAGAATGTGTTCAATAAATGTAAGTTATTATGTTCATTATGGCACTCAATAAACATTCTGAAACACATTCCCCCCCCCCACCCCAATCTCGTTCAATCAGGTCCTTTCTGAGATGGCATCTGTGATTCAGTTATTCAAAATTTAATGAAGTCGGTGACCCTGTGACAATGTGGAGAAATCATGTCAGAAAATGTGGTTAGTACTGGGGCTGTCAATGCTGTAAAGGAAGTTTGGGAAAAAAGAATAAAGAAACTCAATGAAGACCTGAAGCGAGAGAAGGAATTCCAACAAAAGTATGCTAAAACATGTTTATTGTTTTGAATTAACAAGAATTTATAACATCTTCATTATTAAAATAGCATTTATTCGTTGCCTTATTATTGAATTTTATAGAGGTTTTTATCTACAGAAAACTCAAAATATAACTAAAGGAAGCACCTGACAGTGAAGTGTGGCCATACGGTGCGGGCCACAAAAAGGACAGATGAATTCAGTGATTATCCTAGGAGTCTGCTCAACATTCACCAAAGTTCAATCAGTACCATTTAGTCTGCTTTTCACTGGAGGAGGAAATGCAACCCACTCCAGTGTTCTTGCCTGGAGAATCCCAGGGACGGCGGAGCCCGGTGGGCTGCCGTCGATGGGGTCGCACAGAGTCGGACATGACTGAAGTGACTTAGCAGCAGCAGCAGCAACAGTCTACTTTCAGAGATTGTTTGTTCAACATTAGATTCCCTAGGAGCTAAAACAACATCTTGCATTAGAAAGTTCAGTCGATTCTCACCTAACTAAATAGCTGTGAGTTCCAGCCAGGGCCACTGTGGATCACCTGAGTCCTCTATTTGGGTGATAGTTTGACTCTCATTTCCTCTGCCTTATTGATACATACCTACTTTCCTCATTGGATGTTTCCAAAGTATCGCATTACTTTTGCAAGGCTAGCCCCTGTCCTCATCGACTCCATATAGCTCCCATTATATCACTCAGTAGATCCCTCTAAATATTGAATGGCAATGTTCAGTGTTTGGCAATATGTACAAATATCTAGCCATCATGTTGTACACTTAGACTTAATATAATCTTATATGCCAATTATATCTCATTTTAAAAAATGGTCTTGTGTCAGCTAATAAAAGAAAACACGACTAAAAACGGCTTAAACAATAGGGAAGTCCTGAGTTTAGGCAGTTCCAAAGCTTCCACAATTTTCTGGACTCTGCTTCTTCCACCTTCCACAGCTAATCTTGGTATGCCAGTTTGGTCCTCAGGGTAGCTTCTCTCAGTGTTGCAGGGTGGCTGGTACACTTTCAGGCATCGCAGCCAGATACCGTTATGTCATCGGAAGAGTGGGAACAATCATATTTATTTCTGTTTCTTATTTAAGAATGAAAGTACCTTTCTGAGGTCCCCTAGCTAGCCTCTCCTTTACCTCTCATTGGCCAGAATCAGGTCATTTTTATACTCCTAATCTAGTAACCTTTTAGGGGAATGAGATTGTATGACTTGTTTAGACAAATAAAGATTTATACTTTGGTAACTTGGAGGGAGTGCAAAAACTTGGAATCACTGGTATTCTCCCAGCAAAGAAGAGGACTGGCATAGCACTCCACTGCGTCAGACATTCAGGCTTTTTATCTTGTTGCTCAACTGGGCATGGTTTCCATTCCTTTAGGAACAGACTTTAGTTACTTCATGGCCCGAAATACATAGATAGACCAACTGTGGCCAACGTACTTGATTCCAGCTAGCCGGAAGTTGCACACATTACTATTTCTGCTAACATCTCACTAGCCAAAGCTTCATATGACCCATTCCTAACTGCAAGGGAGGATGGCTAAATGAAGTCTTGTGCCCAGTTATATTTAGAGGATCTATTATGAGGAAGAAGAGAAATAACATATTGGAGAATGATAAGCAATCTCTGTGACACATGGGTGATGTTATTTTCTCCATTTTAAAGACGGAAAACCTGAAGGATAGGCCTAGGTAACTTGTCAAAGATCATACTGCTAATAAATGTGGAACTGGTATCCACTAGTATTCATACATAAGCAATCTGACTCAGTAAGCATTCTATTAACCTCAGGTCTTAAATTTCCCTAGATTGACTCTTTACAGTAAAACTACTCTTACAAAACCTATTATATTTATATTATACAATTATGACAAACTTGAGTGCTCTTTTTTAAAAATTTTACTGAAATATAGTTGATTTACAATGTCATATTAATTTCTGCTGTATAGCAGTGACTCAGTTATACACACACACATATATATATCCTTTTTCATATTCTTTTCCATTACGGTTTATCACAGGCTATTGAATATAGTTCCTTGTTGTTTTTCCATCCTATATATACTACTTTATATCTGCTAATCCCAAACTCCCAATCCTCCCCCCTCCAACACTCCCATCCTTGGCAACCATAAGACTGTTCTCTGTTAACTCAAGTACTCTTAATAAATCCTATCCAATTTTTTAAAAAACAGTGGTCAGAAATCATGAGTTATTTCTTTACTCCTGAATTTCACCTATTAATTTTAAACATGTCTGGCTAAGAATCATTTAATTTCAGCAGCTTCAATTTTCTCTGCACAAAACAGGCAAGGGACAAGAAAAGGCAAGAATGTAATCTAATGCTCTTTTCTCAGCTAAGAGTGGCTAGAGATTTAACTAAAAACTTTGGTTGCACCATGGGATCTTAAGTTCCCCCACTAGTAATCCAACCCATGCTTCCTGTAGTGGAAGCATGAAGTCTTAACCACTGCACCACCAGGGAAGTCCCCCAAGCCTTAGGTGTAAACAGAAACTGTTCTGTCTTTTGATACAAGGTTGCCTGGAAAAAAATTAAGCACTTGGGTTTGAGTTGATATAATGACATTTGAGAAAGGCTTTAGAGTGTAATAAAAGGGTTTTAGAGGAGATAGAAAATTTCTATTTAAAACTTGAAAGAGCCTCAAGCTTAAAATAAGCAGTGTAGGAATTACAGAATATTAAATCTAGAAGAAACACTAGATATTACTTAATCCAAACCCCATATATTATTGGCAAAATCCTTGGAAGTGAGATGTCTTGTCCATGGTTTCTGAATTAAGTAATACATTCCGGATTTAGATCACACAGAGCCAGAAAGAATAAGTGAATCATTAAAGAGATGGAAATAAACTTATCTGGTAATAGTTATCCTCACTATAAACTCATTAAGGACAGAGGTTTTTGTATCCACAAAGTCTAACATAATATTTGGCATATAATAGGTGCTTAATGGAGATCTTCAATTGAAGTTAGAGTGTAGGGAGTAAGATACCTCATTGCTCAACATTTTATCTTACTCTGGAATATGTATATCTCAGTGAGCAGTAAGTAATTAATAATCATTATGTCTACCATTTGAATAGTCTATTTTTATAAAACATGGTATAATTGAATAGAAGGCATTATATATTTTGTCTCATTTAATCACATTTATTGGAAGCTTCCCTACTAGGGCTTCCCTAGTAGCTCAGGCGGTAAAGCATCCACTTGCAATGCAGGAGACCTGGGTTCAGTCCTGGATTGGGAAGATCCCCTGGAGAAGGAAATGGCAACCCACCCCAGTATCCTTGCCTGGAAAATTCCATGGACAGAGGATCCTGATGGGCTACAGTCCATGGGGTCGCAAAGAGTTGGGCATGACTGAGCGACTGTTCAGTCTGGAAGGCCACACACAGCCGTTGCCACAGTGCAATTTTTAGCAAATTAATTTTCAGAAAAGTAGTGGATGAAAATATGTAGGCTCCATAGAAATATTTTGCAAACACAAACATATAAAGATAGCAAATATTACACTTTTAGAGATATTTGGTTTTCTGTTCATCAAAATAAAACCCTCCCTGAAGGTCAATTAGTATGTAAAATTGCTAAGAATATATATTAACTCTCAGATGTCAAGAGAATTTTGGTAAATAAATATTCAAATTGATTAAATCTATGTTCTATGATGATTGCTTATATTTTGTTTATTCTTTATCATTCTAATAGGCTAAAAGTGTAAAACTTTCAATTCTAAACTCATTCTTTATTTTTCATACGTGAAAAATTTCTAGTATAGGAATTGGTAACCTTCTGCAACCTTTTGTTACTCATTTTTATAACTTGACATTATGTATTTTTGCTATGAACCAAAATTCAATAGGATATAATTCCAGAATTTTGTGCATTTTTATATCTGGAAAACTAAATCTGGATAAAATGGAATATAGTAATATACAATTTAACTCTGAAGTTGAACTATATTATTTGCAAGCCTTTTAAAAACTTTTAAACTAGATATCTATAGATTAGATATTTAATAAATGCAAATCAAAACAACAATGAGGTACCACTTCACACCCACTAGGATAGCTATGATCAAGAAGATGGACACTAACAACTGTAGGCAAAGCTATGGAGCAACTAGAGCCCTCATACACTGCTGGTGGGAAGGGAAAATGATGCAAGCAATTTGGACACAGTTTGGTTTAAAAAAGTTAAATGTAGATTTATGAAGTGATCCAGCAATTCCACTCCTAGGAATATACACACTCAAGAGAAATGAAAACATAGATCTATCTGAAAATTTTACGTGAATATTCATAGCAGCACTATTTATAATAGTTAAAAATGTCCATCAACTGATGAATGGGTCAACAAATTTGGTATATCCATGCAGTAGAATTTAAGGGACTAGATCTGATAGACAGAGTGCCTGATGAACTGTGGACAGAGGTTTGTGACATTGTATAGGAGACAGGGATCAAGACCATCTCCATGGAAAAGAAATGCAAAAAAGCAAAATGGCTGTCTGGGGAGGCCTTACAAATAGCTGTGAAAAGAAGAGAAGCAAAAAGCAAAGGAGAAAAGGAAAGATATAAGCATCTGAATGCAGAGTTCCAAAGAATAGCAAGGAGAGATAAGAAAGCCTTCCTCAGCGATCAATGCAAAGAAATAGAGGAAAACAACAGAATGGGAAAGACTAGAGATCCCTTCATGAAAATTAGAGATACAAAGGGAACATTTCATGCAAAGATGGGCTCAATAAAGGACAGAAATGGTATGGACCTAACAGAAGCAGAAGATAATAAGAAGAGGTGGCAAGAATACACAGAAGAACTGTACAAAAAAGATCTTTATGACCCAGATAATCACAATGGTGTGATCTCCAACCTAGAGCCAGACATCCTGGAATGCGAGGTCAAGTGGGCCTTAGAAAGCATCACTACGAACAAAGCTTGTGGAGGTGACAGAATTCCAGTTGAGCTATTTCAATCCTAAAAGATGATGCTGTGAAAGTGCTGCACTCAATATGCCAGCACATTTGGAAAACTCAGCAGTGGCCACAGGACTGGAAAAGGTCAGTTTTCATTCCAATCCCAAAGAAACGCAATGCCAAAGAATGCTCAAACTACCGCACAACTGCACTCATCTCACACACTAGTAAAGTAATGCTCAAAATTCTTCAAGCCAGGCTTCAGCAATACATGAACTGTGAACTTCCAGATGTTCAAGCTGGTTTTAGAAAAGGCAGAGCAACCAGAGATCAAAGTGCCAGCATCCGCTGGATCATGGAAAAAGCAAGAGAGTTTCAGTAAAACATCTATTTCTGCCTTATTGACTATGCCAAAGCCTTTGACCGTGTGGATCACAATAAACTGTGGAAAATTCTGAAAGAGATAGGAATACCAGACCACCTAACCTGCCTCTTGAGAAATCTGTATGCAGGTCAGGAAGCAACAGTTAGAACTGGAAATGGAACATCAGACTAGTTCCAAACTGGGAAAGGAGTACATCAAGGCTGTATATTGTCACCCTGCTTATTTAACTTATTATGCAGAGTACATCATGAGAAACACTGGGATAGATGAACCACAAGCTGGAATCAAGATTGCTGGAAAAAATACCAATAACCTCAGATATGCAGATGACACCACCCTTATGGCAGAAAGTGAAGAAGAACTAAAGAGCCTCTTGATGAAAGTGAAAGAGGAGAGTGAAAAAGTTGGCTTAAAACTCAACATTCAGAAAACTAAGATCATAGCATCCAGTCCCATCACTTCATGGAAAAAAGATGCCCCCATCAGTGACTGACTTTATTTTTTTGGGTTCCAAAATCACTGCAGATGGTGACTGCAGCCATGAAATTAAAAGACGCTTACTCCTTGAAAGTTAAGTTAAGACCAACCTAGACAGCATATTAAAAAGCAGAGATATTACTTTGCCAACAAAGGTCTATCTAATCAAGGCTATGGTTTTTCCAGTTGTCACGTATGGGTGTGAGAGTTGGACTATAAAGAAAGCTGAGCACTGTAGAATCGATGCTTTCGAACTGTGGTGTTGGAGAAGACTCTTGAGAGTATCTTGGACTGCAAGGAGATCCAACCAGTCCATCCTTGAGATCAGTCCTGAGTGTTCATTGGAAGGACTGATGTTGAAGCTGAAACTCTAGTACTGATGTGAAGAGCTGACTCATTTGAAAAGACCTGATGCTGGGAAAGATTGAAGGCAGGAGGAGAAGGGGACGACAGAGGTTGAGACGGTTGGATGGCATCACTGACTTAATGGACATGAGTTTGGGTAGGCTCTGGGAGTTGGTGATGGACAGGGGGGACTGGCGTGCTGCAGTCCTTGGGGTCGCAAAGAGTTGGACACAACTGAGCAACTGAACTGAACTGAACTGATGGAGTAGAATATTCTTCTTCTATAAAAAGGAAATAAGTACTGATACACACATGCACAAATTTTGGAGAAAACCCTGCTACACAAAACACCAAATATTATAGAATACGTTTTATATGAAATATCTACAATAGGCAAATACATAGATATAGAAAGGAGGTTATTGGCTGCCAGCGGCTGAGGGAGGGAGGAATGGGGAGTGACTGCTCAGGCATGGGGTTTCTTTCTTAAGTGCTGAAAATGTTTCAGATCAGAGAGTGGTAATGGTTGCACAGCTCTGCAGATATACCAGAAAACACCAAACTGTGTCAGATTTTTATGGTATGTGAATTATATCTAAACAAATCTGTTGCAAAAAATCTAAGGAGAGGTATAATACTTTTCAAAACATTAAAAAGAGGGCCTTTATCATATTAATCAAATGTCTTACAAAATAATTCTTGTCTGATTTCCAGATACTGTCAATCAAATGTTTGTTTTTGATGGGTTACTTTTTCATACAAAAGTGAATGCTACCTATGTTACTACCTGTGACCTAAAATGATTTCCTGGTCTCCTAGGCTGGTGCGAATCTGGGAAGAACGAGTATGCTTAACCAAGCTAAGAGAAAAGGTCACCAAGGAAGATGGGAGAGTCATTTTAAAGATAGAAAAAGAGGAATGGAAGGTAAGCTTTATAGAAGCAATATTTTTTATATTTTGCATTTTGTGGGAGAGTTGAGAGAATGATTCTTAGACTATGTGCTTAAGACTGAAATAGGAATTCTGATTTTAATAGTGTGTAATACCAAATGAATTTGGGCAATAGGAACTGAAAATGAACATAACTTCCCAACTTTTTTGTTCAAAAATTCAACCAGTGTGCTTTAATGCTGCCTAAATTTAAGTCATTTGTAATATTTTCTCCACTAATCCTTCTAATAAGCATTTTCTCATTTTTCATAAAGACTGCTTAACAAAAATCATATTGCTTTCCAAAGCTAATGCTCAGTTAAAAGTTCACAAAATGGAAATGTTTATTAATTTTTCTTAGGTCCACAATTGGATTCATATTATCTTCTCTTTCTCTCCTTCCCTCCCTTTCTCTTTCACATACTCACATACACATATACAAACAGATATCTGTTTAATTATTGTATGTTAGGCCTCATCTAATTTTAACAAGGGCCAACTTTATCCCTTAATTCAGTGTTTGTCTTCATACACATTGGTGTATTTAGCAAGGTGGTTACCGCCTTTGTCTTTTGGCTACTTTAGGCTAATAGAGAAAAGGCATAGAGTTCAGAATAGTTGAAATTTTAAAACTCTTTAATTTAAAAGAAAATCGTCTTTAAAACATGATACTATTTTGAAACAGAAAGGAAAGGGACATTCCTGGTGGTCCAGTGGTTAAGAATCCCCCTGCCAATGCAGGGGACAAGTTCTATCCCTCGTCCTGGAAGACCCCATATACCACGGGGCACCTGAGTCTGTGTGCTGCGACTACTGAAGCCTGCCTGCTTAGAGCCTGTGCTTCTTGACAAGAGAGGCCACAGCAACTAGAGACTAGCCCCCACTCACCCCAACTGGAGAAAGCCTGCACGCAGCAATAAAGACCCAGAGCAGCCAAAAATAAGTAATTTTAAAAAGAGAAAGGGAAGAGAAGTTTGAATTATTGATTAAAATGATCTTTTTTCTATGTCAATTAACCACCATATTCTCATTTTCAATAACATATGTACTCTCATTAAGCCTAATAGTCTTTAGAACACAGCTCTATGTGTGAGCAATATTGACTAAAATACCTTATTTTTGTTTATGTTATTCTGACTGGGGTTTGAAGGTTTAGCATCCCCCTTGGAAAGTAAAGTTCTTAAAACTTAGAAGTAGCACAAAGCACTTGGAAATGTAATTCACTAAAGAAAAAATATGCCTAATTTCTTTTACAAATCAAGTAATATCTCTACAATCACATTTCAATGTGGCATGATACTGAAATAATTTAAGTAATATAGTAACTCTGTCATTTCTTTTACTTGAGTTTAGACTCTCCCTTCTTCTCTACTAAAACTGAACCAGCTACAGGAATGGCAACTTCATAGAATTGGCTTGCTGAAAATTCCTGAATTCATTGGAAGGTTCCAGAACCTTATTGTGTTAGATTTATCTCGAAACACAATTTCTGAGATACCTCGAGGAATTGGTAAGGAAGATTGCTTCTATTCCTGTTTTTTATTGAGAATTTTTTTTGATACATGGAATAAAGATCTCATCTTTATATAGTCCTACATCTTGAGAAAACTCTAAACATCTGAATTGAAGCTTCCAGGGGATCCAAGCTTCTGGGTTTACTGAGGTGATTCAAGATGAGGTTTTAATGCAAGAAAAGTCTCTTTGGAAATAATATTGTATTGGAAATATTGTATTGATTCTGGAAACAATATTGTTAGTTCAGTTATTCCTCCTACAAGGGAACTGATTGAAGACAAGAAAGAAAAATTAGATAAAATTCTTTAAATGGAGGGAAAAAAATCCCCAAATGGAAAACTGGTCAGGATATAGTACAGATAAACCAGAACAAAAAAATTTTTTTGCATGTACTGATAAATCATCTGCTGCTTTTCTGAAAAAGGGGCAGGACACATACCAGGAAAAGGGAAGAGGCTAAATGTGAATTTCCCAATTTGAACCTGGAAAGTAAGTTATGCTGTAATACTCAATAACTGGAAACAGTATTTTATATCCCTCTGCTATTTACTGTGTATTATTTTTCCATAGGACTGCTCACTAGACTTCAGGAACTGATTCTTAGCTACAATAGAATAAAAACTGTCCCCATGGAACTAAGTTACTGTGCCAGCTTGGAGAAACTTGAACTTGCTGTTAACAGAGACATAAGTGATCTTCCACAAGAGGTCAGAATGATGTAAATGCCTATGATTATATTTTCCATCTACTAGTGACTTACTTCTCCCCTGTATGATCACTAAAAATAACACTAATAAAAAATGCTATAAATTTCAGAAAATATAGAGGAAACAATTTATTATTATAATGTATGTTTTTAATTAGAGAAAGACCTATTTAGCATAAAAGATATTTCTATTATTGGCACAGTACCGACATTATTTGTTGACTAGACTGTGATCTCTTTGAAGGCCAGAGTGAGAATCATTTCTATTCCCAGAATTGAAGGCTCAGCTCAGTATGAAGTAATTACATAATACTAAATGAATGTCCTTATCATAAAGAACAGGCAGCATGGTGATAGAAGAACTCTTTTTTATCTCTTGGTTTTTACAGGTGATCAGCTTTTGAGATACAGGTGAAGTGAAAAGACACGAATTCTTCAGATTAGGAAGTATATTTGCTAGCTTCCCAGGCTCTATCAAGGAAAAGCCAAGGCAATAGGCTTGTGAAGGCTTCAAACTTTTATTGGTATATCTTGTTATTGGTAAAACTGATCATAGAGATACAGACTTTTATATTATTTTTCAAGCATATTTAAGGCTCTTATGAATCAGCAAAGGAAATTTCCATGGTGCTTTGCCTAGAAAACAATGATTTTGCAGGATAAGAGTTATGTAAAAGAATAAAACTCAAGAGACTATTCCCCTTTCCCACCTTGTCTTGGTTATCATACTTGATTATGATGAAAATCATGATCATAGGGACAATTTCTTTTTATCTAAGAGAGGGCCAATAAATATTTCATTTCTAATTCCTAATTATTGATTTTGTTTTTAGTTTTGGTTCTGTCAGTAAAAAGTGAATTTGGGTGTGTCTAATAACCTATCTTAACCTTAATGTCTTTACTTAAAGCTTTTATAGGAACAGATACTGAACTGAGATCATGAGCCTGGAATTATTTCCAAGTGTGGCTTAAAGGTAGCTGTGTGGCCTTGAACATACCACTTTACCTAACCTAGGTCTCAGTTTTCACATATACAAAATGAAGATTTAGGTTATAATGGTTTTAATATTTTTCTTCATTCTTCTAGAACCAAAGGATCTTAGCACCATTGAGAAATCCTGTTACAGGAGATGTACCTCTAAGCCATTAAGATGCAACGCTGTAACACACAAACAATTATGCTAATGCAAAAATAATCATTTTATATACAATTCTGAACCATCTGAAAAATTTTAAATCTGATGACAAGTTTTGAAAAAGTGTTTTTTTTTCATCACTTGAATTCCAAAGTTGGAGAAATATCACCTACTAAATGGAAAACTGCCTTTTTGCACTACCCATAATCACTGTATCTCTGCATTTTTTCAAGTTTTAGTTAGCTGTGCAATGAATCTGGATGTGCCCTGAGACAGAAAGAAAACACAGAATTGCCTAACTAAATGGAGAATCTTTTGTAAAACTTAACTAAATTCTTACGTTCTCTACAGAAGAAAGAGAAATTTAGAAATTTTGTGACTTTAGGTCCATGAAAACTTGAGTGCACATCATAGCTCCATCATTTCTAGTCACATGGTCTCTCTAAACCATTTTGTCCGTAAAAGGGAAAAAAGGTACTAACTTTGTAAAGTTAATGACTAAACTAGAGCTGTATGCATCAACATGAATTCATATAAAGACTGACACTGAGAGAAAAAAGCAAGTTAAAGAAAGGTTAAGTATAGTATCATCTTTAAAAACATATAAAAAGATAATTTTGTTTCTGAAAAAATACACATAATAGTAATATATATAGAGAAAAACATAGAAAACATGTATTTATGTATAGTAATAAAAACATTTGAAAATGCATGGGAATAATAGATACCAAATTCAGGATAGAGTTATCTTTCAAGAGGAAGAAGGGAGATATATATAGAGGGCTGCTGCTGCTGCTAGGTCACTTCAGTCGTGTCTGACTCTGCGACCCCGGAGACGGCAGCCCACCAGGCTCCCCCATCCCTGGGATTCTCCAGGCAAGAACACTGGAGTGGGTTGTCATTTCCTTCTCCAATGCATGAAAGTGAAAAGTGAAAGTGAAGTCGCTCAGTTGTATCCGACTCCTAGCGACCCCATGGACTGCAGCCTACCAGGCTACAGTGATATCAATATATTTGCTTTCTTAAGCTGAGCACACTGGTGCTGTTAGTCTTAATCAACTTTTTATTGGTTTTAAAAAACAGAATTTACCAAACAGTAAATACTATGACTGAGATAACATGTGTAAAGCATCAGGCACAAAGAAAGAAGGTTTAACAAAGATAACCATTATTCTGAACTTTGGGTTTTCCCAAGAAAATCTCCACCACTAGAGAAAAGGAAAACATACTCACAGAAAGAAAAACAAAAGCTTCTGCCGGGTGGGTGCTCTAAACCCCGGAGCTTGGTGATTTTGGAAGATATGTTTTCTCTGAATAGATGAACTTTCTATGAGAACTTTTCATTTATCTGGAGGTTATTTAGCTTTATTGTTCTCTCAGATTTGCTATGGATTTCTACGACTAAATAAAGCCCAAGCATAACGTAAACACTTGACGTGAAATATCTCCTTTACCAATGTGAGTGTTGTAGTAGCTTACATTGTGGACATTTTGAAACACTTTGCCTTCCTTTTCAGCTCAGCAATTTGTTAAAGCTTACTCACCTTGATTTGAGTATGAACCTCTTTACTACAATCCCTCCTGCTGTGTTGAACATGCCTGCTCTTGAGTGGCTTGATATGGGAAGCAACAGACTCAAACAACTTCCTGATACTATAGAAAGGTAAAATAACTTTTTTTAACTACCAAGAGATGCATTGAAGCCATCTATGACAAATACGAAACAACAAACAAAACAAACGAGACCCCAGAGATAATCACTCACAATAGATCTGTTTAGTGCTACTTCGAATTCCATCTCTGGTCCAGGGAACTAAAATCCCACAAGCCATGTGGTGCAGACAAAAAAAAAGGAGGGGGCATGAGGTTTGGGACAGAAAAATGGACTTTCTGAAATCAACAAATTGACAAGAATATGCCACAATAACAACATTGCTTAGTGCCTGATTGAGGAAACTGATGTAGAGATGTTGGTGAATTGCTGAAGATCACAGTAAGCGTGACAGCTACGATCTGAACCCAGGCATCCACACCCTCCAGTGGCTCAGCTGTAAAAAATCCACTTGCAAGGCAAGTGATGTGGGGTTTGATCCCTGGGTCTGGAAGATCCCCTGGAGAAGGAAATGGCAACCGACCCCAGTATTCTTGCCTGGGAAATCTCATGGACAGAGGAGCCTGGTGGGCTGTAGTCCCCTGGGGTCTCAAAAGCATCAGATATGACTTAGTGACTAATCAACACCTGCACCCTGGCCGAGTCCACGCTGTTAAACAATATGCATACTTGCCTTGCTCTAAATGGGCATATTAATAATTTCTGAGTTTGCTTTTAAGATTCTAATTAAGATTATATAACATTTTAGCAGTTCTTCTGCAAGAAATCTATGAAATAGTGAAGAACTGTAGAATACCTTGATTTCATTTCTACTACTACATGGGAGTTGTACTGCAAACGGAGATTAGCTCCCTGATCTAGTTTCCCTAAAATCAGGTAATGTTAAGTCAGTTAACTCAGGTAGACTGGTTAAACAAGATATTATATAGTATGACATTAAAATTTTTTTAATAAGAACCAGGGTTTTCATATTATATGTGATTAATCACAGAAACCTCTTTTAATTCTTCAGAATGCAAAATCTACATACATTATGGTTGCAACGGAATGAAATAACATGTTTGCCAGAAACAATCAGCAGTATGAAAAATCTGAGTACTCTTGTTCTCAGCAACAATAAACTGCAAGATATTCCAGTGCGTATGGAAGAGATGACCAATCTAAGGTAAAACTTGTAGATACAGAACCCACATGTTCCTTTCTAGCTGCAGAACAAAGTAATATGAAAAAATTGTTATGAATAGATTTCTCATTCAAATAAATAAATACATTAAAAAATCTCTCCCAACTTTGAAGTGCTATAATTTATAAATAGGGTTCATATAATACTGGCCTAAATTACTCAAGAATCCTTGAAACTAAAACAGTAGTGGGATTTATCAGCTTTAAGGAATGTCATCTGTTGGTGACATCTTCCTGAAAATCATCTTTATAATTGCTAACAAACTTTATCCATGATACAAACACCAAAACCATAAGAACAGTGATTATTTTCCTTCTAAATAACTACAAATTGATACAGGCAATGTTAAATACAACTTTTTACTAAGTTAATTACTAACAGATCTTCCTCAAGTATCTTCCAAAAGTTAATTTCCTGACAGTGAGCATAAACCATTGGAATTCATAACAAATCCCACAACTTTCAACAGAATCATTCATTTAGCAACTATTGAGCCCTGTACCCAATGGTGAAAATATAATGATAGATAAGACATACTTTTAAAAATATGCAGAAAATTTAAGTTCATAGCATTAACTGTACTTTTGAGATGCATTGAGATTGCTCTTGCAAGTTAAATTATACCACATTAAACATATGCTATGGACTAATAATTGCTTTCACAAGCTTGAAAAATAAGTTGTCTAAAGCTAATATTTTTTTCTTCTAGGAAAGAAACTTAAAGATTCTTGGGATATATCACATCTCACCAAGATGTTCAGTTATTGAAACCAGTTAAAAAAGAGTAATTTAGTATATTATCATTTGATCTTTCTCCAGGAAAATAAATGTACACTTCTATGGCATCTATAAAAATACTGTTTTTTGGTGAACTGCTAGGTTTGTCAACTTCCGAGACAACCCATTGAAATTGGAAGTAACACTTCCTCCCAGTGAAAACACAGATGAGGAAGAGGAACGGGAATTATTTGGCCTTCAGTTTATGCACACATACATACAGGAGTCACGGAGAGCAGGTATGAGATTTGTATAGAACACAGGTTAAAAATTCTTTTTAGTAACGTGTGTATGTGTATATATATATATATAGACATATATATGAATTCCTTTATAGACTTTTCATTCCATCTTACCTTTTCTGTCAAATCCTAGTCTCTTACTCAATATTGTTGAAGGAAAAAAAAAGTGAAATTCAAATGTGTTCACAAGTTTGATAAAGCCTTGGAGAGAAAGGTTGTAAAAATGTTAAGAAGCCTTTTCAAGTAGAGTCAGGAAATAAATTTCTTTGGTCAAGAACTTGAAGCACGACCAAATGAATGAAGATGTAATTCTTAGAAAGCTTCACTGCCTCATTTTATCAGTTTGTTATGTCAGTTACTCATTAAACACTACCTTCCCTACTGTTTCCTCTTTTTCTGCAATAATCCACAAATAGAAAAAACATTTTGCTACTGTGCCTAGGAGTGAAATGTTATCAAGAGAACATAGATTTTAGCCAATAGTTACAATGTGAGTTTTTGATGTGTAGATTTTGATCACTGATAATTTAGAATTAAAACCTTTTTGTTGCTTTTTAAAATTATGGACAGAATGACTTAACCCAAGGGGAAGAGGACAAAGGGCGTAATTATCTGTTATTAAAAAATAAGCAATAGGATAGTAGAAAACATTGCTACATTGCTAGTAATAGAAAACATTTTATAATTCACTAAAATGTGAAGAATTTTTCAGTTAAAACACAGAATTTAGTTACATCTTCAGTTATTTTGAAGAGTAGGTATAATCCAAGCAAAAGGTAAAGAGGATTTTCAGCTGGAAAAAATATTTTTACCGACATCCAAGGAAGGTCATTAGATCTGTTGTAGCAAGGTTGCAGAAACAGTAACATGGAGGACAGACTGGAGGAAGATATGTAAAAAATTTGGAATAGTTTGGGGCCTAGGTTTGGATAGCAGAGTATAAATATATATAAGACAGGTAGGAGACAGAATTGATGACTGAATGAAGACGAGAAAAAGGAGTTGTTCAGGATGAATCTGGTTTTGGCTGGAACAACTAGATGACTGGTGATGCTGAGACGGGGAAATGAAGCTGGTCTGGTGGTAGAAGTGGAACATGAACTTAAGTTTCAACACAGTATATGTGATGTATCTGAGGGACGAAGGAAGAGGCAGTCGTGTAGATCAATCTAAAGTTTAAGTTTACTGAACCTGCAAATTTTGCCGGTCAAGAAATAGCTCCTATGTATATCCCACATATTCACTGTCTCATGTTACCTTAAGGAAAGGAAATAAGCAAGGTTGGGGAAAACAATAATCTTTACCTACAGCTGGCATGTTGATCTACAGCAAGTACTCTATGGCTCATCTTCCCATAGAGTAACTGGTATTATTGTCAGAAACATTCATTAAGCTAAATGGTCCACAGGACTTCATCAGTATAATTCTTGTGTGCATATGTATGTTTTATGATGCATAACAGAGATAATGTCTGTTGTAGAATATCTTTTTATTTCCAGGCAAAAATTGTTGAATAAAGTAAAACAGACTGCATAACACAAATTAGCATTGCCTAACTCAGCAAAATTGGTCTAACTCAGCAAAAATACATTGCAATTTATTACAATGTATTATTATCTTCCTTTATGGTCTCAATTTGCAGGCATGAATAGCTAATTTAAAAAATGATCCAACTACTTTATTTTAATAATATTTGACATAGAACTTACAACAAGAGAAAAAAGGTTACAACTTAAACAGAGATAATAAAACCAAGTCTGTCATTAAAAATATTTTTATGAATTAGTACTATTAAAAACATAGTATTTATTAAGTACTTACTCTGTACTTACAACTGTTCTAAGCATTTTAATATGTTATATCACTTAATGCTCATATGACAACCCTGTGAGGTATTATTATCTTCATCATCCCCATTTCAAGAGGGGAACTGAGGCACAAAGATATCAAGTAGTAAGGATTTGAACCTAGGCAGTCTCATGAGATATGTAAGACTTAAGTAGAAAGGTCAGAAAGTAAAAATGTGCTAGACTTTATATTTAACATACTCACAGACCTACAAATACTAGTTATTTAAGAATATCATTATAGTATCTAAATTAGTAATTCTGGATCTTTATCTTGGCAAATGTACAATGATTAAGACAATTTTTACAAATAAAGCAGAAATAAACCAAGGATGAGATGAGGAAAAGACTAACAGTCCTACCATATGTTTGGTTTAATGTTTACTTGTGCATAGAAACTGCGTATGAGCTGAGGCCCAAATGTGAGGTTTTTGGTATCACTATCTAATTTCTACTTTATTCCAAATTATCTTCTCAAGCAGGAGAGAATATATTTGTAATTGTCCTTATATATGTAAAAATGACCCATTAAAAGATACGGATGCCTAATTAACTTCAGAAGTTATTTACAAATTTCAATTTAATTTGTGAATTAGGCTTATAAGTATCCTTTTGGAAGTTTTAACTAGATAATTATCCAATTAGTTATTATCCAAGAGGTAATTATCCAATTACCTCTTTAGTTTTAGTGTCTGTCATGAATAAACTTTGATAATATATAAATACAGGTATGGCTCTTGAAATCTGAAGATAAATTCATTAATTAACTGAGAACAATTCTGTATTTCTTTGTAATAGAAACAAATAATCACAATTAATTATTCTTTCCAGATCTGCCTGGACAAAAAATCCATACATAAGCCAAATTCTCAGATTGGTCCTTGTTGTAAACTGATAATTGATCATTACATCTTAAACTTGAAAAATAAAAAGTATTAAATAAAACCAAAGGAAAATAAGTTTCTAAAATTAATGCAAATAGAAAGTGAATGTACCTGTTACATGTTGGCATGTTATGTGTTTCAGGTAACCAAGTCAACTGCTCAACTACTTCCCCAAACTCCATAGATGCTGATGGATAGTATAATTCAAGATGCCCTGCTGATTGCTTTGGGAATTTGGTGAATTCTCTAATGTTTGGATTTCTAAAGTAAAAAACAAAGCCATTACCTAAGTTCAATGAGGCCACAACATTTTTAAAGTTCACATTATCTGCTATTTAAATATTTCCATGAATATAAAAATACAATTAAAAAAATTATTTTTGGTGGAAGACAGATGTTGTTCAAAATTTCTTTCTTATTAAGCACTTGTTTCTGGTGGTGAAGAATGATTTGGTAAAGCAGTTAACAATACATTTTCCAAAGATACCAGAGGTTCTATATAGTACTGTAAAGCAGGACTGAAGCCTTTCTGCTGTAAATACTTGATTCGGCCTTGGTCAATCAGCAATTTACAAAGATGCCCTATTTTCTTCTTTTCTTCAACAGTAAGAAACCTAAATTGAATAAACACACATAACATGTTATTAAAATTTTGTAAAACCTTATAAAAATTATTTTAGCTATTCCTATTTATTGACAAACTGCTAAATAACGCACAGTATGTTCTAGGAGCTATGTTCTATGCGTCAAAAAAACGTTTTGTTAATGCCATAATAAAAGTGTGTGTATTTTAACTTATTCTAAAATTAGATGGTAAAATATATTTTCATGAATGAATTTTTGGCAATACTCATCTAAAAATAAAGTACAGCAAAAATAACGTATTTCTGCCTTAGTGCGGTGCTCTTCAAAGTAGCCACTCACCCAGGCAAACTCTCAGCGCTGTCATCAGTGATTCTGTATCCTCCATCATCATGCTCTTCACTGCCATCAATCTGTTCATCTCTTCTTTTTGTGGAAATATTTGAAGCTTCCAAAGTCGTTTTTCGCATCCCACAAGTCGCCCAACTACTCATTCGCTGGAAATAGTGGAAATCCACTGCGCCAAGGCCCAGAGCCCTGAAATATTCTTTGCCCACATAATGTCTCCAATCACACCTGTGGTGACAACAGAGTGCAATAACAATGCCAGCCACAGGGGTCCACTTCTCTGGGATATTTTTTTCATTTCCTTCCTTGGCCAAAGTGTTAATTTCTTTTTCTGTTTTATCATTCTTTATGCGTTTGGCTAAAGGTTCTTCATTCCTTTCCTCACAACTGGCAGCATAGGTTTCAACCAAACATCGTAATGCAAGATCTGCAAACACAATTATGTGGCCCCCCCCAAACCACATCATCTTTAAAAATAAGTAATTTTTACATTTATTAGGCAGTATGGTTTTTAAAAGCCCAACAACAAAAACCTACTTAGCTTTATACTTGCGCTAATATCAACTTTGTTCATATTTGCTCTTTCCTCATTACTGAATAATTTTCTCTAATGATTTATTCTGCATAAAGTCAACTTCCCCCATCCCCAAAAAACTATGTGAAGCTTAAGATCTAAAATTTGAAAAACTTTTAGTCCAACTACTCACAGTGGCTCTCATTTTTCTTACCCTTGTTGAGGAAATGACTTGCAAAGAAAAAATTTGTGTTTTCTACATATATATTCCAGGGAAGTTTTGAACTTAAAGAACCCAAAGAAAGAAAGAAGAAAGTCATCAGCTAAGCATCTACTGAAGCTGATGTTCAGGGTCAGTCTTGAAATGTAAGATGGTCATAGCAAACAGTGAAGAGTTAAGAAGAGGGTCAGAATGTGGAAAGTAGGCCTCACTGGAGGCTCAAAGTTTAATCTGCCAGAGTTACACAACAAAGCTGAACCCTGTACTGTTTGATTTCAAAGCCCATATTCTGTCTACTTTATCATACTATATCTGATGGGTCCAAGCTTAAGACAACACATCTTAACATTTTTTTGTTTCCCCTAGAATTTTGATAAATAATCATCTTCTAGTAGGAGAGTCCTTCCTAAGCAATTCTAAAAAAAATGAGTAGCTTCAGGAAAAGAACCATAATAGCTTCTGTAAATGACTGATTTCCTTTTGGATGAAATATAACCCAAAGAACTTTAAGGTTCCCCCCCACCACCCTTTTTTAACATCGCTCAGTTGTGTCCGACTCTTAGCGACCCCAATGGTCTGTAGCCTACCAGGCTCCTCTGTCCATGGGATTTTCCAGGCAAGAGTACTTGAGTGGGTTGCCATTTCCTTCTCCAGGGGATCTTCGCGACCCAGGGATCGAACCCAGGTCTCCTGCACTGCAGGCAGACGCTTTACCGTCTGAGCCACCAGGGAAGCCCTTATAACACAGCATTTACACATAAAACTCTTAATTCATCCTATGAAGTGGCCAAAATGAGCAACTAAATAGGAAAGCTCTAAAACTGGATATAATACAGGGTGAGTGCTACTAAGAAAATTAATGAATAACAAACAAGGAATTAAAACTACTGAAGAGACTCTTTCATGCTAAAACTTAATGCGTTCATCTCAACATTATTTGTATGTTTACATACCTGTTGCCACACCACACAGATGCTTTCCAATTCCTACAACAGGTAGTTTTTCTTTGCTTAGCAAAGGAATCTTGTCTGAAATGAAATAAGAACTAAGTTAGTTCTTTTGTGAGATAAAGCATTACGTGGGCTTTCAAAGAGAACTAAACTAACTAGAATCTTTGAATTTTAGGGCCAAAAGAGGCACAAACAAAAAAATTCTCACTTTATAGCTTAGAAATAAGGGGCTCAAAGATGTAGTGACTTGATAAGTAACACAGATGACTACTGATATGGAGAGAATTAGTTAAAAAGTTTTTCGTTTTCTTTTTCTTCCCACCTCATCCCCAGCAGGGCCTTTCCTCCTAATTTAAAGCTTCTTGATTTTTTAGGCCAGTGCTATTCCATACTGACTCAGGACTCTACCCTGTTGAAGCCTTATTTAGCTAAATATTATTACCCATTGATAAAAGGACTCAAAAATTTCCCTAACAGGTTTATTTTTCATAACTAATATATATGACAAATACACATGAATAATACAATCAACATTTTACGTTACACAATATTATATACTCAATATTAGCATCAAACTAAAAATATAGCTTTTATTGTATCTTGAATAAGATATAATCTTATGTAAGAATAAGACATTATTTTAGCATTTCACACTGTTCTGAATAAAATAGTCATAACAGTGGTATAAAAGTTAAAAAAAAAAAGACATCTACAAGGTAATGTAGCAAAATGCAGAACATCACAGTTATGGCTTCTGTTCCCAACACCCCCAACCCCCCACCATCCAATTCATTTTCCTTTTCTAAGTTTCTGAAATAAAAAGTATGTTTCTCCCTACAAATTCAGCTATAGCACCCAGCACAGTTATTTGTCCAATGGAGGTCCTCAGTAAATATTTCAAATTTTCTGTTGCTTGCTTTCAGATGGTATCACATGCTAGAAGAAATTGCTAACAAGTGGAACAGTTTGCCCATGTAAAGTGATTCAAGAAACTTATATATCAGAGTGAAGAGAAAGGTTGTCTAAGTAAGCCCTTATGGAACTGGGGGCATCAGGAATTTTGGAAGAAGAGCTGAGACAGTTATGTTATGAATAATAGTACAATGGCAGAAAGTCTATTTAAGTAGTCAGATCCACATCTCATAGCCACTTGATGGTTACCTCTTTACCAACTGGTGGAAAACTAGATAATTCTCTGAAGCAGTTAAGACAGGAGGTCACTGGACTGAAGGACGGTTAAGAAGTGGAAAGCTGTGTGTGTGAGTGTGTGTGTGTGTGTTAGTCGCTCAGTCATGTCTGACTCTGTGACCCCATGGATTATAGCTTGACAAGCTCATCTGTCCATGGAATTCTCCAGGCAAGAATACTGGAGTGAGTTGCCATTCCCTTCTCCAGGGGATCTTCCCAACCCAGGGATCGAACCTGGGCCTCCTGCATTGCAGGCAGATTCTTTACTGTCTGAGCCATGACAGAAGCCCGAAGTGGGAAGTTGATGTGTGGTAAAATAGCAGGATTAAGTGAGTATGCATATGGATAAAGCTCTTACTCCTCACTGGGTCCTACAACATTAGTAACTAGATTCTCACCCTCAAGGCAGATGATCAAAAAGTGTTATTTGGGGAACCTGACCAGCCCAAGAGGAAAGATCATGTTTTAGACAAGTTACTTCAAACTGGAGCTTGAAGTCAACAATTCCACTTGAAGACTTAAGAGTTCATAGTCCCTCAATCCTCACTATGAACACACCATCAAAAAGCACAGATGTTTGAGCAGAGCCTCTAAGTTGAAACAGACCAAAACAAACGGAAAAGAGCAACTGAGTGCATATAGACTCTAAAGGGAGAATACTTCTTAAAAAATGTATTGTTAATATCCTCACAAAGATATTGCAATTATGAAAAAAAGAACAATTAAAATAACAAAGATAAATTCAGAGAAAAAGATCTTAGAAATTAAAACTATGATAGAAGAAATTAAGCTGAAGAAATCTGCAAAAGTATATAAAAAAAAGATAAAAGATATAGAACAGAGAAGTAAAGTCAAGAAAGGTAGAGAACTATTCCAGGAGGTCTAATAACTAAATCATAAAAGTTCTCCTATTAAGGGAGAAAAGAAACATTGAAGCAGAGAAAGTTAAGAAAGAAAGAATGTAAAGAAATTACCCAAAATGCAAGAAAATTTTCCAGAAAGCTGAGAATACTGGAATCTCTAAATCAGGATTTCTCACTCTTGGCATTAACTTTTGGCTCCAATAATTCATTGTTGTGGAGAACTGTACTGTACCTTATAGGATATTTAGCAGGGCTCGGGTCTGTATCCATCTAGCCAGCAACATGTCTTTTTTGACAACAAAAAATATCTCAGACATTGTCAGTTCTCCCTGAGGGCCAAAACTGTCTTTAGCTGAGAACCACTGCTATAAACAGAAGAGCACACCAAGTGCCCAGCACAACAGATAAACTATGACACAGCAAGACACATCACTGTGAAAAGGTAGAACTCTGAGGACAAAGGAAAGAGCCTATACATTTCTAGAAAAGAAAAAAGGAGATGATAGACAAGGGATCAGGACTCAGAACAGCGCTGAACTTTTGAACGACGACACTAATGGAGTAATAGTTTCAAAATTCTTTGAACGTGAAAGTTACTCAGTCGTGTCCAACTCTGTGAACCCATGGACTATGCAGTCCATGGAATTCTCCAGGCCAGCAATAATGGAGGAGGTAACCTTTCCCTTCTCCGGGGATGATCAACCCAGGGATCAAACCCAGGTTTCTTCCATTGCAGGCAGATTCTTTACCAGCTGAACCACGAGGGAAGCCCCAGAAACAGAAAAGACTCAGCCAAATCAAGTGTAAGGGTAAAGTTAAAGATATTTTCAGACAATGCAAGGCATCAAATTTCTCTCTAATGCAAGTGTTTCTCAGGAAGCTACAGAGGAGGTCTTTGCCCAAGAAGAGTAAATTAACAGAGGAAGATGTGGGATAAAATGTAGATAAACAGGGAATTCCTTGGAGGTCCAGTGGTTAGGACTTCGCACTTTCAATGCTGAGGGTTCAATCCCTGGTTGGGGAACTAAGATCACAAAAGCTGCCCAGGATGGCCAAAAGAGAAAAAAAAAATGTGGAAAAATAAATTTCAACCTACAAGAGTGAAGGGAATCCCCAGGATGAGAATGAAAAGTTTTAAGGTTGACAATTGTGCCCCAGGAACAGAAGACAGCACGCCCAGTCTAGACTCGAACAGGTCTGAAGGATCCAGAAGAGACTTTTTCAGGAAGATGGCAACTAACAGAATACTTGATAAATGTATTAGAACAATTTAAGACAATTAAAGTGCAATTTTTAAAGTTATACCTCTTTAAAAAAATTGAAGTATAGCAGATTTACAGTGATGTGTTAATTTCTACTGTACAGCAAAGTGATCAGTATATAAACATATATATATATATATTCTTCTTCATATTCTTTTCCAATATGGTTTGTCAGGGGACATTGAATATAGTTCCATGTGCTATATATAGGACCTTAAATACATTTTTAGAAGACCAAGTAAAAAAAATTATAAATTATCTACTAATTCAATGAACAAATTTTATTTACTATATGGGCCAACGGTGGGTTGCATTACAGGGCTGAATTAAAATTAGCAGAAGAGGTTGCTGGCATATGTTTGTATTATTTTCATTCTAAAAAAGGTATAAAAAGGGCATTAAAAAGTATGATTCATGGGTATGTGTGTGTGTGTGTATGAAATAAGTTCCATAGAGATAGGTTATTTTCTTTGGTACAATTTAAAATTGTGGGAGTATCTTTCACAAATTAGTTAGGCAGAGAACTAGCTCATTTCCGTAACAGTTTTGGTAAAGTCATGTTAACAATGGGCAGAAGGCTAATGTATGGCATGAACCAACTCAGTAATTAAACAGCACAAATAAGCAAGATAAGGGCATATTATCAATATTTTTAAACTATTCTCTAGTATGACATTTCATGTCTAGCTGATCCTGAAACACAATTTCTTAGAGTGTCAACCCTCATCCCATTTAAATGTATCTAAATGTTAGATATAAAATTCTATATTAAAAATGGATTAATCTTTGTTTTTCCTGAAGCACTGTTCTGCCTGATTGGACTTCTAAGCAACCTTCAAGAGTTTGAAAAGTTCTTTGATTTATGGAAGAGCAACTGAAAGTTATGCAACTTACTCAAACACAAATGTTGAATATCAATTTGAAGTCTTTCAAACACTGAATTTTTCTTTCTGTGTTTGCCATCTACCTGTACAAATAGAACATTATTATAACAATGGGTTTCATGTAAGGGAAAAAAAAGCTTTATGAAAATGAAAAGATTTCTATTTATTTTCAAAAGTCAGAGTTAATAATTTTCCACTTTATTTTTTAGTATTTAAAAAGTAGAATTGTTAATTGTATATTCTGTGACAGAAAATAACAAGTCCATGGGATTCTCCAGGCCAGAATACTGTAGTGGGTAGCCTTTCCCTTCTCCAAGGGATCCTCCTAACCCAGGGATCGAACCCAGGTCTCCTGCATTGCAGGTTATTCTTTACCAACAGAGCCACCAGGGAAGCCCAACAATACTGCAGTGGGTATGCTATCCCTTCTCCAGCGGATCTTCCCAATCCAGGAATTGAACGGGGGGTCTCCTGCATTGCAGGTGAATTCTTTACCAGCTGAGCTACCAGGGAAGCCCTCACATTTTTATAAGCCTTGAACATTTTATAAATTATAATGTACACATTATTTCCTTTAATTCTAAAAATCCCCAATTCACTGATAAAGGCATTAATGTTCATAGATGTTAACTGACTTACCTAAGATTATTTGCCAGTTCCTTTATCTTTATCAGGCCCTAATACACTATCTGTGGCTTGCTTCTCTCCTTACTCTCCCTGAAAGATCACAACCATTCTCATCTATATCCATATACCTATGATTGATAAATCTACATTGTGGCCTAAACCGTTCTGATGAGCACACACAAATCCAATTGTCAAACAGAAAGTTCTACTTCAACAGCAAACTCACCCAAAACTGAACTCATTATTTCTCCCTCTGAACTATTCTTCCCCTTCATCCTGGCACACTCCCTGTCTGAGGGAAGCACACCACTTAGTCATTCAAGGCACAAAAGGCCACCAGAATTAACTCCTCCCTCTTACTTAATAAAGTCTCATGGCTCCCACTATCACTACATTTCTCATACTCTTTCCCTCCTCTCTGCCTCACTGCAACATCCTAAGCTGGCTCATTTCTTACCTGGATCATAGGATAGTATCTTATTATTAATCTCCCTAGTTGAAGTTTCATACTCTTCTGATACAGCTTTAATAGTACTGCTAAGATGAACTTTTAAAACTCTATTTACTTCACCAATCCTTATATACTCCTTAAATCTCTTCTTTGCTGCTTCCTTCTCAGGAAACCTGAGGCTGGTGTTTCACCTTCTGGTAGAACTCTGCCATCAGCTGGTACTTACCACTTAGCGTACTAAACCAATATGCTTATAAAAATGTCCCATTAGATGTAAGCTTCCTGAAGACAAGAATTAAATCTTGTTTCCACTGTATCCCCAGCATGTAACAAGATAAAGTCAAACTCCTTCCACAGCATAAAATACGACCCCTTCCGGAGTCCGGCCCACCTCTCCCATCTCACTGTTGAACTCTACTTCACTTCCATCACAGAGAAATGTTTCTGTGCTCCCCTGTCCTTTCATGCATTTGGCTACACTGGTCTTGCTTCCTAGAATGCTTCTCAAACCCCGCATCTAGCAAATACTCACTTTTCAAGACACACCTCAAACATCACTTTTTCTATGTAGCCATTTATCATCCTTTCCCTGCAGTAAAACTTGTCACTCCCTCCTTTGAACCCACACGGTATTCTGTGCAGCATCTTTTTTTCCTTCATATTTTAACACCTTTTAAAAAATAATCATTTATCTATTTGTCTCTTCTTTCTAAATATAAGTGGGCTTCCTTTGTGGCTCAGCTTGTCGACTCTGCCTGCAATGCAGGAGACCTGGGTTTGATTCCTGGGTTGGGAAGATCCCCTGGAGAAGGGAAAGGCTACTCACTCCAGTATTCTGGCCTGGAGAATTCCATGGACTGTATAGTTCATGAGGTTGCAAAGAGTCAGACACGACTGAGCGACTTTCACTTTCATTCTAAACATAATAGAACATAGGGACTCTTGTATTATTTGACTGTATCTACTCAAATTTGTCATGGTTCTGGTGGTATGCTCAATAAATGTTTACTGAACAAACAGTAAGTTTCAGAGGTAAGTAAGGACTCAAGACTTTTAACTGCTAGCTTGAGCTTGGCTCTTTCCACGTATCTCCTTACCTTTGTTATTATTTTAAGAACTCAGAAATTTAGATTAAAAAATTACCTTTAAGTCACCAATATAATTAGAATAAAAAACTACAGTCAAATAAACACAAAAAACTCATTTTCTTTTAGAGGCTTCTTTTTTTAAGTGCAAACAAAATCTGGCTACAAATATACCACAATGTGAACTTCACTTACCTTGAATCTTGTGGTCACCTTTTCTACTAGGATGAAGTGAACTTTTTCAGCATCTTTTAAGGCAATATCAACCCAATGAGATAATTTTCCCTTTCCTGCTCCAAATTCAACAAAGCATCTTCTTGGACCAAGTAACTTTAAATTTTCAATGTTACCTAAAATAGAAGCCTGCAAACTTCACAAGATTATTTTATAAACTAGAACAAAAACATTTGGCTCAAATGGAAAAACAGCAAGACAATTTCTATATAGGGCACCATGTTCACAATGGTAATTTTTGTTTGGCTTTAAAGTTTTTCTCCTGCTTTTAAGTACTTAACATGCAGTACTCAGAACCCTATCCATGCCAAGGACTTTCTATATATATTTGAACAACATTGTTTAAAATGGAGATTCTGTACCATGAAAGATAATCTAAACAAAATTTCATTAATACTATATTTAGAAAAAATAGAATGTTAGCTTCTGACAAATGAACAAAAAGGCCATTTTTAGTAGAGTTACTATGGCTTAAACATACCTGCTGTTTCAGATGTTTGGCTGCAGAATCACCATTTTTAGGGTCATTAAGGGCATCATGCAATGCTGGATGGGACATAATTTGATCTTTAAGTGTGCAGTTCAAACCTGTGCCAAATAAAAGCACACAAGCCTAAACAACCAAGTGTGAAACTGTAGGGTTCTAAGCAATGGTAGTAATATTAAACCACAGAGGAATTTCCCTTCTCCAGGGGATCTTCCCAACCCAGGGATCGAATCTGGGTCTCCTGCATTGCAGGCAGACTCTTGACCATCTGAGCTACCATGGAAGTTCAACTCATATACCACCTCATTATTCTAATAAAATTTAACTCGCAAATTTAGGCAGACTTACCTTCACTTGCTTTTCTCAACTTCTTAATTAAGTTTTCCAGCTGCTCTTCAGAGAGAGATGAAATTGGAACCTATATACAAAAATGGGACGTGAGCTGGTCTGGGAACTGATAACATTGATTCTATAAGAAAACGCATTTTACGTCAAAATAGTTAATTTATTTCAAAAATTGGAACAAAAATTGTAAGCTTATTTACAGTGTGGAGACGCTCTAGAACACCTCATAAAATTGAAAAGTCAAGTACTTACTAATTGATCTGGTATTTCGGTTTCATCTTTTAAACCTGCATTAATATCTTGAATAAAGAAGTCCTTAACAAAAACAAAATGATAACAAAAGTTATTAATGTGAAGAATTCACAAAAATTAAGGTGAAAAACTGATTCATCCCTTCTAATACTCTGCACCTGCCACCTTTTCTTTCTTCCATCCATTTATTCATGAAAAAATTATTCATAAATAATTACTGAGTGACTAGTCTGGTCCTTAACTTGCTTTAGTTGCTGAGGATTCACCAGAGTGAACAGAACAGACAAAAACCTCTGTGTTGCTGGATCTTACATTCTAGTGAGGTGGCTATCTGAATAAACATTTATAGTCTAAAGAAATTCACTAGTAATTTCTATTAACATTTTTACCTATCTCTAGCATAGACTGAGATGTTATTTTGCTAATTGTTAAAGCAAAAACAAAGGCCCAACTACAAATGGCTGTTTATCAGATAGGTAGATGACCACAAACAGATATGAAAAAATATTACAATGGTTTAGGTTTGATTTCTTCTATTTTAAAATACTAATTAAAACAGAATATAGAAATGTCCTGTGATACTATGTTGCGTAACATACAACATAGATTTCTAGTCCATTTTCAGAGACAGAAAGACTCTAAGTAAGGATCTAGTTCAACATGTTCAATAATGAAAATCTTCTGTATCTGTCCTACCTAACATGGTAGCTACAGCCTTGAAATACGGCTAGCGTGACTGAGGAATCGGACTTTCGTTTGGCTTAATTTTAATTAACTCAAATTTAAATAGTTACACATGGCTAGTGGCTACATATTAGACCATGGACATAAATGAATGAAATGGTAATTTTTTACAAATTCTCTTTTGAAAGTGAAAACAACTCCTGAGACATTATGTACAGTAATTTAGTTATACATTAGACATTAGACATTAATGCACAGGTTTTAATTATACAAATGGCAGAAAAGTTTGTGTGGATTGTGGGTTGCTACTTTTACTTATAGGGGTAATAATAGAAACTAGTGATTAAGTGGAACAGGTTAGAAAGTGGGTATTAGAATGTTTTGTTGGATAACCGACAAAACTGTAACAGAAAATTATTAATAGCTACAACTACTAGTAAAGCAAAACCTGGATTTCATGTTATACATAGAGTACTAGACAAAAACTGTTCTGCGTTTCTTTTCTCTATCTCGTCATCCCACTGCTTTTCTCCCTTTCCTTTTCACTGTGTCCCCAGCATGCAATGAAATCTGTGCATGGGTATTCCATTTTTTGGGGGCCCAGTGCCACTCAGCCTGTGAGATCTTAGTTCCCAGGGACTGAACCTAGTTCTTTAGCAGTGAAATCATGGAGTCGCAATCACTGGATCACCAGGAAATTCATAGGGGTATTCCAGTTTTAATAAATTCACGTTTTCTCTCAAACTGTTCTCAGAACACATATTCAATCTGCTTGCTTTAACTAAAGCCTAATTCATGGGGTCGCAAAGAGTTGGAAACCACTGAGCGACTGAACTGAACTGAACCGTTAGGTAAGGAAGAGAACCTCCACGCCTGTGAAAGTGAAAATGTTAGTTGCTCAGTTGTGTCCGACTCTTTGCAACCCCATGGAATGTAGCCTGCCAGAATCTGTCCATTGAATTCTCCAGGATAGAATGCTGGAGTGGGTAGCCATTCCCTTCTCCAGGTGATCTTTCCAATCCAGGGACTGAACCTGGGTTCCTTTGTGGCTCAGATGGTAAAGAATCTGCCTGTAATGCAGGAGACCTAGGTTCAATCCCTGGGTTAGGAAGATCGCTTGGAGGAGGAAATGGCAACCCACTCAAGTATGCTTGCCTGGAGAATTCCATGGACAGAGGAGCCTGATGGCTACATGTAGTCCATGGGGTTGCAAAGAGTCAGACACTACTGAGTGACTAGCACTAACACTCCTGCATTGCAGGCAGGTTCTAAAGAACCTGTCTGAGCCACCAGGGAAGCCAGATAATCTCCATGCATACTTGAAAGTAAAGGCAACATTCTTTTTACTAAGAGGTGAACCAGGGGATAGTCATCACTTTTCTACTACACATCTTAATGTAAAAATTTTTTCTTTTTAAACTAAACGTATGCCATCTGGCCTACTGGTTCTCAATTAGGAGGCATTTGGAAATGTATGGAGATAATTTGCTGTCAAAATGACAGTGGTGCTGGGACTTCCCTGGTAGTCCAGTGGTTGAGAATCTGTCTGCCAATGCAAGAGACAGATTTGATCCCTGATCCAGGAAGATTATTATCCACGTGCAGTTATGTGCCATAACTACTGGACCTGTGCTCTAGAGCCTGGGAGCAGCAACTACTGAGCCTATGTGCCACGACTACTGAAGCCTGCGCACCATAAAGCCCGTGCTCTGCAACGAGAAGCCACCGCAGTGAGAAGCTGGCATACTGCAACTGGAGAGCAGACCCTGCTCTCCACAATTAGAAAAAACCCCACACAGCAATGAAGATCCAGCAAAGCCAAAAGAGAAAAAAAAAATAGAATTATATATTTTAAAAAAAGACTTAGTTCAAGTGTTTCTCTGGAAAGTCTTTCTTGATCCCTTAGATTTAATTTTAATGCAAGTATGTGCTCTTATCACATGTACACTTAGTTCTTTCATTGAACTGAAAAGTTCACTGAAGACTGGGATCATATTTTATTGAAATAAACTTGTATGCTACTGTGCTAAGCTGCTTCAGTTGTGTCTGACTCTTTTTTACCCTATGGACTGTAGCCCCCCAGGCTCCTCTGTCCATGGGATTCTCCAGGCAAGAATGCTGGAGTGGGCTGCCATGCCCTCCTCCAGGGGATCTTCCCGACCCAGGGAATGAACCTGTGTCTCTTAGGTCTCCTGCACTGGCAGGTGGTTTCTTTACCACTAGCGTTGGCACTAAGCATTTTTGAATAGATAAACGGTGGAATTACTCTCTGAATACTATTTTTGTTGCAAAAACATCTGTTACCTGAATTAGGACTCTTAGTGGATTCACAGTCTAATGTCCTACATACACTCAGATGTATTTACCGTATTTCAGTCTCCTGAAGCAAGAGCTTTGTTAAAAGTTCATATTTGTAATCTACTAAGTATATATATATATTACATAGCACCTATTTTACCATTCGATTTTACTGACCAAACACTTACAGGTTTTGGCTTCTCTCTTGAGTTACACTTTTTCAAATGCTTTGCTAGTTGATCTTCATATACTGTGCTAAATTTAAAGAAAAAATTATTTAAAGTAAGACTGTGATAATCACTGTTTCTAGCACAGAAAAACCCTTCTCCAACCCATACTTACTGTTTTGGATCTAAAGGACACAGAATTCTTTTCCGAGCATTTTCTTCCTAAAAACAACAACCAAAAAAGAATATATTTATTCTAACAATATATCAAGTTTATTGCTTACAGATACTAGATACAACTTCAGTATAATGATAAGCTTATGCTATCCCAAAACAAGATTAAGGAAACCTTAAAGGCACATTAACAAAACACTCCCAAAATCAGATCATCGAGTTTAAAACACAAATCTCTAGTGTAATGAGATATCACCTCATACCTGTCATAATGGCTATCATTAAAAAAACATAAATAACAAATACTGACAGTCATGTGGAAAAAAGGAAATCCTCATTCACTGTTGGTAGGAATATAAACTGGTACAGTCACTGTGGAAAACAGTAAGGAGGGTTCTCAAAAAAAATACAACTACTATATGACCCAGCAATTCGACTTCTGGGTACATATCCATAAAAACACTAATTCAAAAAGGTATGTGTACCCCAATGTTCACAGTAGCATTATTTATAATTGCTAAGATATAGAAGCAATGTAAATATTCATCAACAGATGAATGGATTAAGATGATGTGGTGTACACATACACACCCCCCTATGGAATACTATTCAGTCTTTAAAAAGACTGGAATTCTGCCATTTGCAACAAAATGGACAGACTTGGAGGATATGGTTAGAGAAATAAGTCAGACAGGGAAAGACAAATAATGTATGATATCACTTATATGTGGACTCTAAAAAAACAATGCTCCTAGCGAAAATAAGAAAAAAAAGCAACAGACTCACAAATATACAGAACAAACTAGTGAAGAGAGGAAAGGGGAGAGGAGCATTATAGGGGCAGAGGATTAAGAGGTACAAACTATTATGTATAAAATAAACTACAAAGATATATTGTACAACACATGGAATATAGCCAGTATTTTATAATCACTGTAAATGGAGTATAACCTTTAAAGTTGTGAATCACTGTATTGTACATCTGTACCCTGGTGGCTCAGATGGTAAAATGTCTGCCTACAATGTAGGACACCCAGGTTTGATCCCTGTGTCGGGAAGTTTCTCTGGAGAAGGAAATGGCAACCCACTCCAGTACTCTTGCCTGGAAAATCCCATGGACGGAGGAGCCTGGTAGGCTACAGTCCATGGGGTTGCAAAAAGTCAGACACGACTGAGCAACTAAACTTTCACTTTCACATCATCTATGCTTCAATTAAAAATAACCTCTCGTGTAGCTGGTTTAGGTATATATGACCAAATACTGCTTTGGATAACATTGATCTACAGCTTCCAACAGGTTATAGAGAAAGTCTACATATGTAATTTTCAATCTGTGACAGCACTGACTAGACACACACTATTATTCTAGGGACCACTAAGGAAAAAAAATGCTGCCGGTTTAAATTATGACATAGTGTTGATATTGAGAAATATTCTGATTTTAGCGATGTTAAAATGTGTGTGGGGGAAAAGTGTATCGCAGACACAACTAAAGACAGATATTCCTCAACTTATGATGGAATTACATCCTGATGAACCCATCATTAAGTTGACATGTTCTCAGTCAAAAATGCGTGTAATACACCTAACCTACCGAGCGTTATAATATATCCTAGTCTATCTCAAATGTGATCAGAACACTTAACAGAAGTCTACAGTTGGGCAAAATCATCTAAAAGCCTATTTCTTAATAAAGTGTGAATATCTTATGTATTTTATTGACTACTGTACTGAAAGTGAAAAACAGAAGGTTGTATGGGTACAGAGTGATAGCATATTAGTTGTTTACCCTTGTGATAGTGTGGCTGACTAGGAGCCCTGACTTCTGACACTGCCCAGTACTGCATATCATTAGCCCCAGGAAAGATGAAAAATTAAAAATTCAGAGTATGCTCTCTACTGAATGCCCACTGCTTTTGCAGTATCATAAAGCCAAAGAATCATAAGTTGAACCACAGTCAGCTGGGGACGTCTATACGGTCTTTTAACCACTTGGTACGTGATCATACTCTACTGGCTTTGCAGCTTTTGGTACAGAATAATAACATCCTATTCATTTCTAAGTTACATTGATTTAACTACAAGTACTCAAAAAAAATAAAGGAGTTAATAGTTAATAGTGTTGGCAAGTCTGTATAGTCTAACAGTTAAAAACCAAAGGTCCGTCAGCCTGCTTAGATTCCTAATTTTTCTCAGTTCCTAACTATCAGCTCCTAACTCTATGATCTGAAGTCTTCCTGCCTCATCTGAAAGCTAAGAATGAGGTATCTTACCTCTCAAGGGTTGTAAAAATTGAGCTAATAGGTTTCAAAAGAAATGTTAACACAGCGCTGTTCATACAGCAAATGCTGTGTTCATTACTAGTATTAACAATTTCTTTTTCAGTTTATTTCAGTTCTGTTCTGCCTCCCAGTGTATCCACAAAACTATGTTCACTGAATTTCATGACCAAATTAAGAGACTTTTCAATATCTTTTGAAGATATAGCACATATTCTTCCCTATTTGCTGGCTTTAAAGTCTAAACTCCATGAAGGAGAAGACTATGTTAACTTCCCAAACTCTAATGACAAGTAGGGGAAGAAAGTACTTTTAAAACTTGTTTGTTAGAAACAAGGCTTCTCAGCCTTGGCACTACTGATATTTAGGGCTGGATAGTTCTTTTTTGTGGGGGCTGTCCTGCCCACTGTAGCATGTTTAGCAGCATCTCTGGCCTCTAGCCACTAGATACAAGAAACAATCTTCAGCTGTGATGACCAGAATGTCTTCAAACATTGTCTGGGGAGGCTAAATCACCCCCATATTAGAAACACTGGATAAAAATAAGTACAAGTTGTCTCAGCCATATATGACACTTAAGAAAAAAGAGATGGAAACAATATACTCAATCATAACAAAAATTAAAGATTCAGTCAAAGTGTTAGTTGCTCAGTGTGTCCCACTGTGTAACCCACCAGGCTCCTCTGTCCATGGAATTTTTCAGGCAAGAATACTAGAGTGGATGGCCATGCCTTTCTCCAAGGGAACTTTCCAACCCATGGATTGAAGCTGGGTCTCCCGCATTGCAAGCAAACTCTACTGTCTCAACCACCAGGCAAGCCCAGGATAACCCAAATTGAAAACCAAACCATAGTCATCGAAAGTGTTTCCACTTGGTGCTTTTCAGTTTTTTTTTTTTTCAAGAGATTAATAACATGATGCCGCTTCTCTCCAGGAATATGGATTACCCTGTAAGGATCTAGTCATACTCTACTACTGTTTCCATCTGCTGTCATCTTCTGGCCGTCTGGTTAAGGTGAAATACCAGGCCTTATAAGAGGGAGAACAAAATCCTCCTGCAATCATAAAATTAATTTTTCAGTCAGGGGATGTTTGCTGGTCCTCTCAAAATACAACAGAAAGTGTACTTCAGAGAGTTCCTGTAAGTCACAGGTCACAGTCACAGGTCAAAAGAAGCATAAGCTTGTTTCAGTACACTTCATTCCAGCCAAGTATAAGTTGAATCAAAACATGAATTAGAGCTATAGCTATGAGGGATCAGTAGCAGATGAAGGGGTTCTACCGTGGTTTTGGCATCTGTAGTGGATATTGCCTAGAAGGATAAACCATCTAACAAACAAAAATAATGTAAATAATACTGGATATTCACAAGGCAGGAAATCAAATGCTTTTTTTCTATAGCTTAATCTTTCTAAAACCTACGAAACATGCTCTTTTTCTATAAGCATTATGCTGATCTTTTTAAATGCCCTGTCATATATACCCTAAATACACATACATAAAAATATATGCTGCTTGACAATACAATCATATGTACAATGGAGCAAAACTGTACACTTTCTGTTCTCAATTTTAAAAGAATTCATTCTTACGTGTTTTTTAAATCTTTCCTTCCCCTTTTCAGCAAAGTAGTTACTAGTTGCTTTCAAAAGACTGTACGTCTAAATAAAAAATTTTGAGAAGTTTCTCTCAACCGCATTCACAAGACGTGATTATCGTTCACGAAACCATGAAAACACAATTACTGAAACCTTGGATTCTTTCTTTGATCACTCTTCTTTCTAAACCACCATTTCCCATCAGGAAGGCGGAGAGTGGGCCGAGCGCAAGAAGCGGTAGTCTGCAGTAAAACTAAAATCTAGCATTACCATGAGCTGGTATCAAGATAAACGGGTCACTGCTGGCGCTTTACTTAAATAAAAGAAAACACTGCACTTCACTACAGCTCGTCATCTCTCCCTAGGGAGGCCAGTACTGCGTTTATCACAGGAAAAGCTGCCAAATCCAGGGGACTGAAGCAGAAATCTGTCAGAGGGGAGGTGCCGGACCAGGAAACTTATTTCCGACCCTCGAGAGGGTAAGGCGATACCAGACCTCCGAGGCTCCAGCGTGTTCACCACAGAACCTTTTTCCGGCCGCCACCACCATCCTGCAGAACCGCTTCTTCTTTTCCACAAAATAACCGCATCGCCCCTCTTCTGGAAAGGCAGTTCCATGCGGCGTCAGCGCAGAGGCCGCCATAATTCAGGGCTCACTCCGGGTGGCAAGCATCGATCGGCTGAAGAGACGAAAAGTTCTCAGGTTCACGCTGGTCCCCTTCGCGTAACAAATACGGCTGCGTCAGGTCCCGCCACGCAGGATAACACCATGCCCGGAACTTTACCACCTCAGCTTCGTAAAACCGGAAGAAGTTGATGGTGGCCGGCGAGGGCCAAACCTCCTTCGTATTCCCTCTGTTTCTCTTTCCCCGCCTCCTCCGCGGAAGCAGAGCGGCAAACTCAAACTTTACAGGACCCGGAAGTCGTTCAGCCTAATATCGCGGGCCGGGCCTGTTGTGTTGTATTTTTTCGCACACCTGCCAGGGCAGCGGTTCAGCATGAGCCAGATTTTGTTCCAGCAGCTCGTCCCGTTGCAGGTGAAATGCAGAGACTGCGAGGAGAGGTGAGGTTCGCGTTACCCCATGCCCGTGGGTGGCGGTTGGGGTCTGGCCAAGGGGAAAGATGGCGGCCCCCGCCAGTGCGCAGCGGCCTGCGGCAGGGTATCCAGCCGGAGTCCCCGGAGAGAGACCTATCTGGGACCCGGCTCTCTAAGCAAGTTCTCCGTCGCCAAGAAGAGAAGTGTGTGAGGAATGGGACGCTGACTTGCATCACATTAATTTAAAGAAAAACGTATCTCTGAACGTTATCGTGGACATTATAGCCCTTTGCTCTTTGACAGATAAGAATTGCTGCTCAGAAAATTAATTTACTCGAGGGCTTACGAGTTCAACGCAGGGCGGACACTAGAACTCAGGCCTTGGTTCCCAGCCATTTTTCCACTCTTTTTTGAATTATATTGGAAGTAAATTAAGCTTCGATTTAATCAACTAGATGGTATATTGCTTTTTTTTCACATTAGTTACTAGAAATAAGATAAGTTACTTTTAATAGACTAAAGACGATTGGGGAAAACCGTAAATTCATTTATCCATTAAACAAATATTGCATATTTGCAAAACACCTGCTGGGCACTGGGATGCAATGGTCAGGAAAAAGTCCTTGCGTTCGTGGAGTTCATATTCTAGTGGGGCAGGAAATAGTTTCACAGATAAATGCAAAATTACAACTTTGACAAATGAAGTGGTGCTGTTGAGGCTTAAGTAGAGTGATCTTGGCGAGAAGTCAGGAGACTTCAATTTTGTCTCAATTCCACCAGATTGGCAGCTGTCTCATTTGTAAAACTGATTTTTCTCATTTGTAAAACTGATATAACATGCCTACCTATGATTGTTTGTTAGGAGGATCAGGTGTGGAAATGTGGCTAAAAATGAAGACATTGGTATATTGAGCTACCAATAATGTGAAACGGGTGTATAGTTCAGAATTAGGTTCAAAATCAACTGGCAGGCCAGGCAAGGAGATGGTACCAAGACCAGCAGCTGTTAAGTGGAGATTTATAGGTTAGTTGGTGGTTCTTTCTCCAGTACTCTTGCCTGGAAAATCCCACGGATGGAGGAGCCTGGTAGGCTACAGTCCATGAGGTTGCTAAGAGTTGGACCCGACTGAGCGATTGGTGCCGCCCAGTATGGGAGCCAGTATATGGAGCAACTGTAGTTGACATTTGAAATGGATCTAAAGTGAACTAAGGTACAAAAGAGTAAAATGCACACTAGACTGAAGACTTACTATGAGAAACAAAGGAATGTAAAACATTTCAATTTTTATATTATGTGTTAAGATGACAATATTTTGATATGTAGGGTTAATTAAATATATAACAAATTTATCTGTTTCTTTTATTTTTTTTTAATGTGACTTCCAGAAAATTAAAGATTACATATGTGCCTTATATTTGTGGCTCCATTGTATCTCTGTTGGATAGCCCTGTTCTAGAATGATTATAGAAAGGAGAAAGAAAGGTGGGGGGCATACTTTCTAATTCCAGTATTGAAGCTCCTTAGCCCATTACCTTTTTTTGTAAACAAAGTTTTATTAAATTCAGCCATTCTCATTTGTTCAAGAATTGTCTGTTGCTGCTTTTGTGGTATAGGAGGAGAAATGAATAAATGTGACAGAGACCTTATGGCTGGCAAAGCCGAAAATATTTACTTTCTCACCCCTTATAGATAAAGTTTGCCAACCTCTTATGGGAAAAATAGTCCAGACTTAAGTAGTCAAGGCCAGTTCAACTCAACAAATATTTATGAAAGCCTGCTATGTACCAGGCACTGTCCTAGGTGCTGAGAATATAAAGCTCTTCTCCTTATCACCTTCCTCCAATGACAGCAACAGCAACAAAACTATTTTCATTCTAGCTCTCAAGGAACTCACTTTAATAGCGGAAACAAAAAGTTCTTCCATTTAGAGGTAGTATAGCACAGGTTAGGAGTTTAGGCTCTGATAAACAACAAGATCCAGGACTATATTTAATATCCTGTGATAAACCATAATGGAACAAAAATGTGCAGAAGAAAATGTATGTATGACTGAGTCACTTTGCTGTATAGTAGAAATTAATACAACATTGTAAATCAACTGTACTTAAATTTAAAAAAAAGGACTTATAATCCCTCTGTTTTCTACATTAAAAAAAAATAGGCTATGGAGCCGCACTGTTTAGATTCCACTTTACCAGTTACTGCTTGATTCTATACAGTTTTTCTTACTTCTCTGTGCCTCATCCTTATAATTTATAAAAATAAAGTATCTGCTTCGTGGGATTATTATAAGCATAAAATAGTACATATAAAGTAGTTAGAACAGTGCCTGGAACTTAAGAGCATTCACTAACCTACTCACTGGCTATTATTGAAGAATGATTAATGCATGAAGTAATGTAAAGGAACTAAAGTCATCGAGAAAAAGGAACTTCAGTTGAAGACAGTGATAGTGCTCAGAGAACTGTCTGGAGAAAAGTGGTACAAAATTTCGAAGCCCATGGTTTGACACCAACCTGCTTTTTCATTTCTTTTTTCCCCTAAGCTCGTCTTCCCAATATAGCAGTCATGCAGGGCTATGTGATATCCTGAGTGTACCTGATGCTCTCTTAATACTTTACCTTTACTCCAGCTCTCCCTTCTACCTCAGATGCTTTTTTTCCCATGACTTCTATGTCTGTCTTAAATTAATTCTTTATAAGAACGTTTTCAAAGTTGCCTAAGTTGAAATTAATTGTCCTTATTTGTTTGTTAGATAGCATGGTATAAGTGAAAGATTTGAGTTCAGATTTGGGCTCTGTAGTGTGATCTTACCCAAATTTGCAACTCTATGCATTTCAGGTTCTTTCTTTGAATGACGGAGATAATATTTACTTAACAAGATTGTTGTTAAATAAGTTGATATAAGCAGGGTGCCTGGCAGACACCTAATAGTTAGTGTATGTATTAAAGCCGTAGAATACCATCAGAAGCAAATCTAGGATAAAGTCATTTAATATCATCTCAATATGAGGTCATGAACTGTGTTTATTTCTGTTTGTATCCCTGGCACCCAGCATAGTACCTGGCGTAGAGCAGCTTTTGTTTGAATTGAGAGTTTAAGGTCAGAACTATTAGGTAGCAGAGGTGGCTAGAATCCAGTTCTGCTAATGCCAAATCTAACTGACAGGAAGGATGTTATACAGATTTATGACATTTATTTTGAGAAACAGCATTTTTAAAATTGTTTTTTAAACTTGTTTTATACTGTTCCCATGATGTTCACCATTACAGTGGAGAAAAGATTTCTGATTTCAGATCCTCTGAAAGCTCACATTTTCCTACAAGTTATTGCTGTGGAGGTTTTTGAACTGAATGTGGGGAATAGTTTTAATTTTGGGGGTTCTCCTCTTTTTTCTCCCATCATCTAATGCATATAGGCTTTTGAAATGTGTGTGTTGCTCGCTCAGTCACGTCCTACTTTTTGTGACGCCATGGACTGTAGCCTGCCAGGCTCCTCTGTCCATGGAATTCTGTAGGCAAGAATACTGAAGTGGGTTGCCATTTCCTACTCCAGGGGATCTTCCTGCATCTCGTGCATTGGCAGGCGGATTCTTTACCACCGAGCTACCTGAGAAACCCACACATTTTAAAAAGTGTAAAGTTATCAACCACAGTGTCATATCACTATGGCAGTATGTACTAGGAAAAGCTTCAGAAGGTGAAAACCAAACATAATGACATTGTAGAGCTGAATGGCCCTCACAAACCTGACTCAGTTCACTTTTCTTATAAGTTAGGAAATTGAAAGTCGTCGTGTTCCTCTCCCGCCCACCACTGCCTAAGAATACGTAAATGGAATTGGAGTAGGAATTTAATATTTTCACATATATTGCTTTAGGTACTAGAAAAATAGAAATGAAATATTCTCTTATTTAAAGATAATTCTTCCTATCTTTGTGCTATTTACAGGTACTGTTCTTTTTTAGGTATTAATATGCAAATTATGGTAATCTCATCATGTGAACTAAAATTTAACATCTAATCATATGTTCAATAAGAAATTTAACTAAAATGACATACATTGAATCAATGTAAACTGCAAGTCAGCATAAAAGACTAAACTATTGAATCTGGCCTGAGTCAACTATTACCAGGTTTTTCCATCAACACTCAGTTGTTATGGCTGTACTTCTGTGGTAGAATGTGGAAAAAGTTTAAAACACATCTTTAAAAAAATAATATTGAACAAATTCGGTTTATTTTCCCTGCACATCAAGAAAAGACCATTATTATTTAATTCTAGCAGAATAGTTTGAGAACCACGTGTGCAGAGATGTTTTTTCACCATTACCCCTTTATTTCCTGAGTTTTTTTTTTTTTAACATTTTTGCTCAGTTTGAACAGCTTTATTTATATGCCTCTGTTTGATACTGAATTTTCTAAGACGAGATATAGAATGTGCAAAAAGCTGTGTTTTTTGTTTTTTTTCTTTTAGGGTTTAGAGTTACTCTAGGATTAGATAGATAATTAACTTGTTGATAGTACTTATATCATATGGAGAGTCCATTGAGCAGTGTAGTTTGTGGATCTGAAACATTTGTGTGTGTGTGTATAATAAGGAAAGTGAATATGTTATCTTATTTCCTTGTTTGTAGACATTCGAGAGTATTCTAATTTTCAAATGATATCTCAAATTAATTTGGTGATTTCATTTTTTTATTTTTTATTTATTTTCAGTTCATATTTTTATGTAAAAAATCGTTGTAAACCTGATGGTTTGCTTTTCAGTAGATGCTATTTGAAAATCAGTCCAGTGAGGTTGTATACCAAGCTAATAATAGGCATTCCATATCATTTATTTCATTTATCCTCACAACAGCCTCTTTTTACAGGAGAAAAAATTTAGCATCAGGTTAAAAGCCTGATTACTTGTGGAAAAACAGGAAGTTAAATTTCAAATCCATTGTGTTTTCCACACATGTATTCATAAGTTAGGGACAACCTATGGAGGATCTTGTGGCTTAAAATGGAAAATGTTAGCTATGCAAATGGTAGTGATAATTTATGCATGTGAATGTTTCTGATAGTTGGGCATATCTTTTCATACAGGAGAGTGAGTATTAGACTGAGCATTGAACTGCAATCAGTTTCTAACCCTGTTCACAGAAAGGTTGGTATTACATATTTTTAAATAAATATTTTTCTGAAATATGGCAATTTTGTACATTATAGTTTTCATTCTTTAAGAATGTGATATCTTTTGTTAATATCATCTTGCTTTTTAATTTTGGGCCATTTAATAACTTGCAGATCTGGGATGGTGAAATCTAAGACAACAACCAAGAGATATTGTACCATGTATTTCTAAAGCATGCAAGAGTTGGTGATTGGGACCACAGTCTCCTTAGGTTTTCCCCATTTCATATTTTTGGCTGCATCACATAGCTTGAGAGATCTTAGTTCCCAGTTCAGGGATCAAACCCATGTCCCTTCCATGGAAGTTGGGAGTCCTAACTGCTTGGGAATTCCTTCATTGCATTTTTTAAAGTTACTCAAATATATATTGCTATCCTGTAGAACTGGCATTTCATATGAATGTGAGTATAGAATGAATTGAAGCACTGTAGGGAGATATTCTTGAATCTTTTTGCCTCTTGACAATAGTTGTTAAGACATCAGTCTTATCTGATTTAAAAGTGTGAATCATTAACAGAGATGTGATATAGAAAGGAGGGTGAAGAAATACATCTGTTTTCTCTGTGTTATAGCTTTCCCTTAACATATTCAAGGATCTAATAGTATCAGCTTCAGGTTTTTTTTTTTAATAGCATCTTGGGGTGGGTTTAAAAAAATATTTAAATAAAGCTGCTTTAAAAACAGGGCCTTCTGAGACAGAGCAAATACCTAGATTGCTAATTTTCCAGGGTGAAAAACTGAGAGTGAAAGTCGCTCAGTCATGTCCGACTCTTTGAGACCCCATGGACTGACCCTGTGGATTATACAATCCATGTAATTCTCCAGGCCAGAATACTGGAGTGGGTAGCCTTTCCCTTTTCCAGGGGATCTTCCCAACCCAGGGATTGAACCCAGGTCTCCTGCATTGCAGATGGATTCTTTACTAGCTGAGCCACAAATTTTCTGGGCAAGAGATTATATATTCTTATATTTATTCCTTATGCCTGCTGTACCTCTTTATTTTCTAGCTCTATTCATAAGTGGTTTAGATTTTTCTAGGACCTTAGCGATTCCTCAGTAGCCACAAGTATATTTTATTTCAAGGCAGAAACTTAACCTGAATGCTTGTGCTTTATTAGTGCTCTGACATCTTGCTAGTCCTGTTTGCCTTCTGCCAGTGTTTTCTGAAGTACAGGACTTTTCTGTTGGCTTTAGATGCTGTGATGATTTGCCATACAGTAAATTTAATACCTGAAAAGTGGTCTTTGTGAAAGATATTCACTTCAACTTGAAAACAGATGGGGGTTCCACATCGGTGGCCACCTGGAGTGGTAGAGAACAGGCTTTTAGGAAGAAAGCCTGGCAACCTGTCACCTGATACCCCTGTCCTCTGCCTGAGAAACAAATGCTCCTTTCTTATCTAGGGTAGATAACTGTCATTTCTGCTGATGTATTTGCCATTTTGGAAATACCAGACAATTAACTTGAGGAAAACTGAAAATATACTTGAACGTGACATCAGTGGTAAAGAATATTTCTGTCATGTTATGTTAGTGGAGCAAGAGGTAGGTCTGAACTTTCCTAAGCCTCTGATAGAATGATATTCATCAGCTTTCAGCTCCTAGCATTTAATTAACTATTACAGACTCCATCACTTCTCACCTTGCACCCCATGTGGCTCTCAGTGAGCAGAGTATCCATCCCTGTTTAAGATGCTAAAATCTCCAAAGACATTAAAAACCTAGCAGCACCAGAGAACAGAGCCATCTGAGCTATAATAGAGATACATTGATGCTATTATGATTTCACTTCCATGGAGGAAGAAATTACTCTGAAAGCCAGATCTACTGAAGACATTAAAAATAACAATCTTTCTTTTAGGATTTAGTTATCCGTCTGACTGATGATGCGGATCCATTTTTTCTGTATAACCTTGTTATTTCAGAGGAAGATTTTCAGAGGTAACTAAATTTATTTTTCTGATCTTACACGTAATCTAAGAATAAGTAAGTTTTAAAGTTTTATGTGTCAGTGCTATTCCTTTGAAACACATACTCATTAGGAACAATTAAATATTTGGGGATCACTGGACTATTTATACTGTAATTTTTCAGGCTGTTTTTGAAAATACATATTTCATAGATTATTAGCATTCTGTTTAAAACAGCTCAGAAATTTGGAGCTTCATCTAGATTTATTGACCTTTTCCCTCCCATTGAATAAGCTCTATAAAAATCAAAGTTTTCTAGTTTAGTTCTTGACGATGATGGGTGTTCAGTAAATAAAAAAATAACTTTTCAGGATGTTATTTATAATTAACTGCATGCAGTAATTAAAATTCTAAAAAAAAATTTTCTTTTCCTGTCTTCTGTATAGTTTAAAATTCCAGCAAGGTCTTCTGGTAGACTTCTTAGCTTTCCCACAAAAATTCATAGATCTCCTTCAGCAGTGTACTCAAGAATATGGGAAAGAAATTCCAAGGTAAGTCTCCAAGGTAATAATTCCAGGAGAGCATTATTATCATTAAACTTGTCTCGAGACATACTCTTCTTTGTAAGACAAGTTGATAGCAAAATATTCTATGTATTTTGAGTATCTGTGTCTCTCTTCAAAGCTGTGCTAAGAGCTTCATAAATCTCAAATTTATAAAACCAGAAATATTTACCTCCTAATTTTCATATCTTGACAAAGCCATTAAAGTTACCTGAAGTATTTAATAGCATCAAGTATATATTTTTTCCCAAGGTTATATTCTATTTATAGTTATTATAAAATGTTGCCATATTCCCTGTGTTTTACAATATATCCTAGTAGCTTATTTATTTTATACATAGCAGTTTGTACCTCTTAATTCCCAATCCCTGAATTGCCTCCGCGTTCCCTCTGCCTGCTGGTAACCATTAGTTCTCTATCTCTGTTTCTTTTTGTTACATTTACTAGTTTGTTGTATTTTTTAGGTTTCTCATATAAGCGATATGTAGTATTTGTCTTTCCTGACTTATTTCACTTTAGCATAATACCCTCTAGGTCTGTTCATGTTGTAAATGGCAAAATTTCATTCTTTTTCAATAGCTGAGTAGTATTCTGCTGTGTGTATACACACACACACACACACACACACACATCGGGAATATGTGTATACCACATCTTCTTGATTCATTCATCTGTTGATGGACACTTGGGTTGCCTTCATATCTTCAGTTCAGTTTAGTTCAGTCGCTCAGTTGTGTCCGACTTTTGCGACCTCATGGACTGCAGCACGCCAGGCCTCCCTATCCATCACCAGCTCCTGGAGTTTACCCAAAGTCATGTCCATTCAGTTGGGGATGCCATCCAACCATCTCATCCTCTGTCGTCCCCTCCTCCGCCTTCAAACCTTCCCAGCATCAGGGTCTTTTCAAATGAGTCAGCTCTCCTTATCAGGTGGCCAAAGTATTGGGTTTTCAGCTTCAGCATCAGTCCTTCCAATGAATATTCAGGACTGCTTGCTTTAGGATGGACTGATTGGATCTCCTTGCAGTCCCAGGGACTCTCAGGAGTATTCTTCAACACCACAGTTCAAAAGCATCAATTCTTTGTCTCTCAGCTTTCTTTATAGTCCAACTCTCACATCCATACATGACTACTGGAAAAACCATAGCTTTGACTAGATGGACCTTTGTTGGCAAAGTATCTCTGCTTTTTAATTTGCCTTCTAGGTTGGTCATAACTTTTCTTCCAAGGAGCAAGTGTTTTTTAATTTCATGGCTGTAGTCACCATCTGTAGTGATTTTTGGAGCCCCCCAAAATAAAGTCTGTCATTGTTCCCATTGTTTCCCCATGAATTTGCCATGAAGTGAAGGGACCGGATGCCATGATCTTAGTTTTCTGATTGTTGAGTTTTAAGCCAAGCTTCATAATACTGCTATGAATATTGAGGTTCATCTATCTTTTTGAATTAGTGTTTTTATTTCAAATATGAACCCAGGAATGGAATTGCTAGGTCATATGACAGTTCTATTTTTAGTTTTTTGAGAAACTTCCCTACTGTTTTTCACAGTCCAGCAGTGTTGGAAAGTTCCCCTTTTCTACATGCTTGTCAGCATTCATTATTTGTGTTCTTTTTGATGATAGCCATTCTGACAGATGTAAGGTAATATCTCATTGTGGTTTTGATTTGCATTTCCTTGATGATTAGCTATGTTGAGTATCTTTTCAGGTACCTGTTGGCTATCTGTATGTCTTTGAAAAATGTCTTTTCAGGTCTTCTGCCCATTTTTTAGTCAGTTTGTTTATTTTTTTCATGTTGAGTTGTGTAAGCTGTTTATATAGTTTGGATATTAACGCCTTATTGGTCATATCATTTGCAAGTATCTTCTCCCGTTCAGTAGATTGTCCCTTTGTTTTGTTGGTGTTTTCCTTTGCTGTGCAAAAGCTTTTTAAGTTTGATTAGGTCCCATTTGTTTGCTTTTATTTACTTTTGTTTTAGGAAACAAATTTTAAAAAATGCTACAATTTATGTTAGAGAGTGTTCCACCTATGTTTTCTTCTAGGAGTTTTATGATTTCTGGTCTTACCTTTTGGTCTTTAATCCATTTTGAGTTTATTTTTTTTAAAGCTCTATTTATTTGTATTTGGCTGCACTGGGTCTTTGTCGCTGCGCTTTCTCTAGTTGCGGTGTGTGGGCATTGATGCGGCTTCTCTTAGAGAGCATGGGCTCTAGGGCACAGTCTGCAGTAGTTGAGGTGTGTGAGCTCTAGAGCGCAGAATCAGTAGTTGTGGTGCAGGGCCTTAGTTGCTCACAGCATGTGTAGTCTTCCCAGAGCAGAGATTGAACCCATGTCTACTGCATTGGCAGGGAGATTCTTAACCATTGGTGTGTGTGTGTTAGTTGCTCAGTCGTGTCCAACTTTTTGTGACTCCACATACTGTAGCCCCCCAGGCTTCTCTGTCCATGATATTTTCCAGGCAAGAATACTGGAGTGGATTGCCTTTCACTTCTCCTGAGGAACTTCCCAACCCAGGAATTGAACCCTGGTCTGCATCGCAGGCAAATTCTTTACTGTTTGAGCTACAGAGACCACTGGGGAAATCCGAGTTTTATTTTTAGATATGATGTTAGAGAATTGTTTATTGTTCTTTTACATGTAGCTGTTCAGTTTTCTAGCACAACTTACTGAAAAGACTGTCTTTCCCCATTGTGTATTTTTGCCTTCTCTGTGGTAGGTTAGTTAATTATAAGTGTGTGGGTTTATTTCTGGGCTCTGTTCTGTTCTATTGATCAGTGTCTGTTTTTGTGCCAGTCTGCCAAACCAGACTGTTTTGACTTCATAGCTTTTAGTAAGGTCTGAAGATAGGAAGCGTGATTCATCTAAGTAGTCTGTTCTTTCTCAAGATTGTTTTGCCTAGGTCTTTTGTGTTTCTATGTTGCTTTGCTGCTGCTGCCAAGTCACTTCAGTTGTGTCTGACTCTGTGCAAGCCCATAGACTGCAGCCCACCAGGCTCCTCCATCCTTGGGATTCTCTAGGCAAGAACACTGGAGTGGGTTGCCGTTTCCTTGTCCAATGCATGCATGCGTGCTATGGAGCTTCAGTCGTGTCCGACTCTGTGCAACCCCATAGACGGCAGCCCACCAGGCTCCTCTGTCCATAGGATTCTCCAGGCAAGAATACTGGAGTGGGTTGCCATTTCCTTCTCCATACAAATTTAAAAATTTTTTGCTCTAGTTTTGTGAAAAATACCATTGGAGAATGGATGGGGATTGCACTGAATCTTTCCGTTGCCTTGGGTAGTGTGGTTATTTTAACAATATTAATTCTGTCAATCTATTTCACTATTTACACGAATTAATCCATGGTATATCTTTCCATCTCTATTGTCTTTGATTTCTTTCATCAGTGTCTTGTGTTACAGTTTGCTGATTGCAGGTCTGCCTTCTTCTTTAGGTAGGTTTATTTCTAGAAATATTATTCTTTCTGGTGCAGTTGTAAGTGGAAATGTTTCCTTAGTTTCTCTTTTTGATAGTTTGTTGTTAGTGTTCAAGTGTCTGTTTTTCTGATGAACTCGGACAAAGGGAAGAATAAGATTTGGGGTCCAAGTGTATCCATATTTGTTTAGTACTAACACTGATCCTTTCTTTGTAAAGCTTTCCAACCTTTTATCTATAAGTTTCATCAGTTGGTGATTCTGTTTGAATGAATTATTTCATTAGTAAGTACAAAATTATGTTTTTCCAGTTCTTTCTTTCTGTATTTATTAGGTCTAATTCTTCTATGAAAAATAACTTCCTTCGTCAGTAAGAGCCATTTGATTACTCTGAAAATTCATACAGAAAGGGATAAAATGCTCAGTTCTTATTTTTAAATTGTCAGTTTTCAGAGTAAGGATTGTTACTCTAGTTAGTTTTGTGGTTTCAGTGGGTTTTTGATTTGTTTTTATGTTTAGTCTTTCGCTTTCTTTCCTTATCTGTTTCTTATCATGAACTCATGGACATTTATATATTCATTGTTTTCAATCAGTGAATAAGTATCCATTTTGCTATTTACATTAATCCAGTTTTACTGTTGGGAGTCCTTTCATGTTGGCCCCTATGATTCCAGCATGCTCCCTTTTCTGATCCTTTTAATCATTGATAATCCAGTGGGGCTCATGATTCAATGGGAGAGTTGTCACTGTCTCATAAATGTGTTATGTGACACTTTCTCTTCAAAGGTTTTTGCTGCAGTTAGTTTCAACAGAAGCTATTTTGGATAACTCACCTGCTCTTTTAAATGTGATAGAGACAAATCCTTTTAAGCATCTGACACACCTCTCACTAAAACTTTTACCTGGAAATGATGTGGAAATAAAGAAATTTCTAGCAGACTGTTTGAAATGTAGTAAGGTAAGATTTAAATTTAAATTATTTTTTAAAAATAAGGCCCAAAGGTCTCTGGTAATCCACTGAAAAGCTATATTGCTACTAGATTTTATTTTCTGACTAAAATCTTTTAAAAGGTATCCAGGAAATTTTTATAACACACACAGACTTTATTTTATTGTTTTAGGCACAGTTCTAGAAGTAAAACAGACCAGGAATTAAGAAACTTAGGTCCTAGGGTTTTTACTAATTTTCTGTGACCTTGAGTGGGTCACTTAAGCTCGTGGCATCGTGGTTTCATTAGCTCGTGGATATGTATGGAAATATTTACCCTCTGAGCTATGTTAAACGAGATAAAATATATGAAAGTATCTTGAAGATTACAGAGTGCTCTATAACTATATAAAATATATGCTCAAGGAAACAACATTGGGATGCCTCTTGAGTGTTTTCAGAAAGTCAAATACTATGAATCAGCACATCTCTGGATTTAAGGTTAGGCAAATCCAGGGGTCTTGGCAGTGCAGATTCTGACTCAGAAGGTCTGAGGTGGAGCCTGAGATTCTCTCTTTGTAACAAATGCCCAGGCTGGTGCTGATGCTATATACGTCATTGCACTTTGTGTAGCACAGCTACAAATGATTAAATTGTAAGCTGCATAATTTTATTATTTTTGTAAATAGGAAGAAAAATTATCATTAACGCAATCATTGGATGATGTTACCAGGCAACTGAATTTCACCCAAAAGGTAATTCAAGTTTCATTTTTTCTTTGTAAGTCATCCAAATATGGGCTCTGAATTGCTTCTTAAATCGAGTCTAGGCTTTTATGTATTTTTATTTTCAAAGCATGCTACCGTTGAATTCATCCTCCTTTTTGTCACCCTTTGCCTACCAGTTAATTGTCTTAATCTGTGCTTTTTCTTCTTACTCTATCCAAACATTTCTGTTATCCCCAATATATGACACATTCTCTCCAAGTCTTCATTAAATAATGTATAGTATTTGTCACATGTTAGTTCTGCTCCTCTTTTTTTCACCTCATTCTTCTTGTCTAAATGGCATTTCAGTTCCTGTCTTCTAAATCTTTCCTTCCTTCTGTTTAGAATTAATTCTTCTGGTAGATTAATCATCATTTCAATAATAGCTTCTCTTTGAAATTGAGGATAAAAGTATCTGATTAGCTGCATGGCTTCAGATAGAAAATTTTTCTGCACCGTATGGCCCATCTTGGGAACCTGTGTTACTGGTTTTTAGGTGTATAAGTAAACTACAGTTGACCTTTGAACAACGCAGGGGTTAGGGACATCAGCCCTTCGCACAGTTGAAAATCCTTGTGTAAGTCTGTAGTCAGTCCTCCATACCCGTGTTTCCACATCCTCAGGTTCAGCCAACCATGGCTTGTGTAGTACTGTAGTATGTATTTATTGGAAAAAAACTGAGTATAAATGTACCTGTACATTTCAAACCTGTGTGTTGTTTAAGGGTCATCTGTACTACTGATGACTGACTTGCTCTACCCTGGGTTGCTTTATTTCTTAATGCCAGAGGAGAGGATTGAGTGGTGAAGAGCCAGATTTAACTAAAAGGTTAGTGATAGTTATACTGTGGGCCATGTTAACTCTAAAATTGCTTTTATTCTAGTCTTAATTTCTTTAAATACAGAGAAGTCTGTGTAAGAAAAGACTTTGAGTGTAAGAAAAGATGTGATGTCATTTTCTTTTACATCCTTTGCAAATATGATCATGTTCCAATCTAATAACATATTCAAGAATTTTAATATTTTGTGCTGAACTCTACTATAGACATTATCAGAAAAGATCCAAGAATTAGATAAGTTACGGAATGAATGGGCATCGCACACAGCAACATTGTCAAATAAGCATTCTCAGGAACTGACGAATGAGAAGGAGAAAGCTTTGCAGGTATGAATATTAAAAAATGGAAAAATATTTTGTTATTGTTGTTAGTCACTTTGTTAATAATTTTCAAACAGTATAAAACTATGTAAAAATTGTCTCTCCTTAAAAATCTTAATTACCCAGAGATAACTTCTAAACATTCTGATGTTTGTTTTCCCAAATTTTTCTCTATATATGTAAATAATATATAATTTATAAATACTCATTTATATTTATAAATTTAGAAATATGTAAATTGGGAGATATGTACACACACATATCTGAGTTTTGGTTTTGTTCTAAGCTAACGGGGTTCCCACCACTTCATGGCAAATAGATGAAAAAGCGGAAACAGTGTCAGATATCATTTTCTTGGGCTCCAAAATAACTGTAGACGGTGACTGCAGCCACTAAATTAAAAGACGCTTGCTCCTTGGAAGAAAAGCTATGACAAACCTAGACAGTGTATTAAAAAGCAGAGACATCACTTTGCAGACAAAAAGGTCCAAATAGTCAAAAGTGAAAAGTGAAAGTCATTCGGTCATGTCCAGCTCTTTGCAACCCCATAGGCTATATATAATACAGTCCATGAAATTCTCCAGGCCAGAGTACTGGAGTGGGTAGCCATTCCCTTTTCCAGGGGATCTTCCCAACCCAGGGGTTGAACCCAGGTCTCCCACGTTGCAGGCAGATTCTTTACCAGCTGAGCCAAGAGGGAAGCCCAAGAACACTGGAGTGGGGTAGCCTATCTCTTCTCCAGGGGAGCTTCCTGACCCAGGAATTGAACCGGGGTCTCCTGCATTGCAGGCAGATTCTTTACCAGCTGAGCTACCAGGGAAGCCCATGTATGTGAGAGTTTAACCATAAAGAAGGCTAAACGCTGAAGAATTTTTGCTTTTGAACTGTGGTGCTGGAGAAGACTCTTGAGAGTCCCTTGGACAGCAGGGAGATCAAACCAGTCAATCCCAAAGGAAATCAACCCTGAAGATTCAATGGAAGGACTGGTGCTGAAGCTGAAGCTCCAATACTTTGGCTATATGATGTGAAGAGCCGACTCATTGAAAAAGACCCTGAACCTTGGAAAGATTGAGGGCAAGAGGAGAAGAGGGCAACAGAGGATGAGATGGTTGGATGGCATCACTGACTCAATGGAGATGAGTTTGAGCAAACTCAGGGAGATAGTGAAGGACAGGAAAACCTGGCTTGCTGTAGTTCGTGGGGTCACAGGGTCAGGTAGACTTAGCAACTAAACAGCAACAATGAGGTCTACTGAATATGGTGATTGTAATTTTTTTTCTCCTTACAATATCATAGATACCATTTTTTATCAGTTTGGAAATGGCTCAATAATATTCATTATTTGGATATAAGAGGAAATTATTTAAGTACTTACCTAACTGGTAGAGATTGAAATGCTTTAAATTTTGGTTATTGCAAATAGTACTGCAGTGAACATTTTTATTCCTAGAAGTGGGATTATAATATATCCATATAAAATATTAATGGATGTTGCAAATTTGCCACCCAAAAGGCTGTACCAAATAGAACCCCAAAGATAGCGTATGACCATACTTTTCACATATTCCTGATGCTGTCAGCCTTCTCAGTATCTGCTACATGATAGGTATTATAGTAGTGTTAGTTTTAATTTAAATTTCTTAGATTTTTTTAGTGAAGATAAGTATCTTTTAATATGACTTTAGCCACTTGTATGTCTTCTGTGATTATATTTTATGTCTCTTGCTTTTTCTGTGTGACTTTTCTCACTGCTTTGTAGTGTGGGTTTATTTTATACCTTTTATATCATTAACTTCTTTAATGTTAAATTGTTATTTAATATTAAATTTGATTTTTATGCACTTTACTTAATGTTTGCTTTTAAGGGTACAACTTGATAACAGTTTATGTGTACTTTCCACCCAAATTAAGATTCAGAGAATTGTATCACCCCTCTCAGGTCCCTTGTGTGCCTTCCCAATCCATTTTACTCTCACAGAGGCCTATCACTTTCGTTATCATTGATTAGTTCTGCTTGTTCTTTAACTTTAGATAAATGGACACATGCTGTATGTCCTAATTTGTGTGTGGCTTACTTCAGTCAGTAACATAGTGTCTCTGAGATTGTTATGTTCTTGTGTTGTTTCTTTTTGTTGTGTAGGATTCTGTTAAATGAATATGCCATAATTTGTCTATTTTCCTCTTGGTAGACATTTGAATTGTTTCTGACATTCTGCTATTATAAATTAAGCTGTTACAAACTTTCTTGTAGTGTCTTTGTGAACACATGTACTCATTTTACTTGGGTATGTACAATATTTAGGACTAGAATGGCTAGGTTCTAGTGTAGGCATATGTTTAGCTTTAGTAGAAACTGTCACAATTTTCCAAAGTGGATATTCAGGTCACACTGCCATTCAGTGGGTGTATAGTGGTACCTCATAATAATGAACTCTTTTTTTGTATGTATATTGACCTCTTGGACGTTTTCTTGTGAAGTACTCATTCGTGTCTTTAGCCCATCTAAACATTCTCATCTATTTACTTTTGGCTGTGCCGGGTCATCGTTGCTCTGTGCCGGCTCTCTTTAGTCACGGCGAGCGGGGGCTGCTCTAGTTACAGTGCTGGTCTTCTCGCTGTGGTTGGTGGCATCTCTTGTTGCGGAGCACGGGCTCTAGGGTATGTGGGCTTCAGTGGTTGGAGCCCGTGGGCTCGAGTGGAGACTCAATAGCTGTGGTTCATGTGCTTTGTTGCCCTGCGGCATGTGCAGTCCCTGTCCTAGTGATCGTACCCATGCCCTCTGCATTGGCAGGTGGATTCTTAACCACTGGACCGCTGGGGAAGTCCTTTAGCCCATTTTTAATTGGGCAGTTAGTGGTTTTCCTTATTGATTTATATGAGTTCTTTGTATATTCTGAACATGAATGCTTTGTCAGATATATGCATTGTGAATATTTTTTGTCTATGGCTTGCCTTTTCATTTCTGTTGTAAAATAAGGATATTATGTGCTTAAGTTGCTCAGTCATGTCCAATTCTTTGTGACCCTGTGGACTGTAGGCCACCAGGCTCCTCGGTCCATGGGAATTCTCCAGGTAAGAATACTGGAGTGGGTTGCCATGCCCTCATTCAGGTTCCACTTGAAATTTATAGCAATCAAATCAAGACATTTGAGATCAGTCAGCATTATACCACGGGGAGACGGCTGACATATTCAAAATATTCAAATCAAGTGTTGAAAATCATTTGCATCAGCTTGGTTATATTAATCACTTTGTTTGGGTTAAGTGAAAAAAACCCTTTTTGACCATATTTCCACATGGAATTCTAAGCATAGTGAGAAAGTTCTTTTTAAAGCCAGTTGTGATAGGCAGTGAAAAGTGGATACTGTGCAGTAGTGTGAAATGGAAGAGATCGTGGGGCAATGTAAAGGAACCACCACCAACCACGCTGAAGGCTGATCTTCATCCAAAGAAGGTGATGTTGTGAATATGATGGAATTGGAAGGGAATTATCTATTATGAGTTCCTTCTCAGAAACCACACTTGTTGGATTAATTCCAACAAGTACTGTTCTCAGTTAGACCAACTGAAAGCAGCACTTGACAAAACTGTCCAGAGTCAGTCAATGGAAAACACATAATCTACCATCAGGATACCACAAGACTGCATGTTTCTTTGATTACCAGGCAAAAACTTGCAGTTTGGCTGGAAAGTTCTGACTCATTTGCTGTATTCACCAGACGTTGCAACTTCAGATTTCCATTTATTTTGGTCTTCATTTATTTTTAATTGGAGGATAATTGCTTTACAGTATTGCATTAGTTTCTACCAAACATCAACATGATATTTTGGTCTTTATAAAATTATCTTAATGGAAGAAATTTTCCATTCCCTGGGAGATTGTAAAAGATACCTTGATCAGTTCTTTACTCAAAAAGATAAAAGGTTTTGGGAAGATGGAATTATGAAGTTGCCTGAAAAATGGCAGAAGGTAGTGCAACAAAACGGTGAATACATTGTTCTATAACATTCTTGGTGGAAACAAAAAATGTTTCTTTTACTGTTACTTAAAAATCGGAGGAACTTTTTGGCCAACCTAGTAGTTTTGGCGTTGATTCTCAGATTTTTCAAATAGATAAACTATAAAAAATGATAATTTTGTTTCTTCTGAAGGTTTGTCTTCCCCTTATACAGAAAGTGATAATGATGGAATCCTTATCTTGATCTAGTCTTTTAAAATTTTTTTATTTTATATTGGAGTATAGTTGATTTAATGTTAGTGTTAGTTTCAGGTGTATAGCAAGGTGATTTCAGTTATGAAAAAAACGAAAGTGTTAGTTGCTCAGTCGTGTCCATCTCTTTGTGACCCCATGGACTGCAGCCCACCAGGCTTCTCTGTCCATGGACTTCCCAGGCAAGCATACTGGAGTGGGTTGCCATTCCCTTCTCCAGGGAATCCTCCCAACCCAGGAATCGAACCCCAGGCTCCTGTGTTGCTGGTAGATTCTTTACCATCTGAGCCACTAAGGATTTCAGTTAGACATTTATGTGTATCCATTCTTTTTCAGAGTCTTTTCCCATATAGATTATTACAGAACATTAAGTACAGGTCTCTGAGCTGTACAGTAGATCCTTGTTTATTATCTGTTTATATGTAATAGTGTGTATCTGTTAATCCTAAACTCCTGATTTATCTCTCCTCCACCTTTCTTCTTTAGTAACCATAAGTTTGTTTTCAGAGTCGCTTCTCTTTCTGTTTTGTAAGTTCATTTGTATCATTTTTTCAGATTCTACATATAGGTGATATATGATATTTGACTGATTTCATTTAGTATGATAATTTCTAGATCCATCCATGTTGTTGCAAATGGCATTCATTCTTCTTAATGGTTAAATGAGATTCCGTTGTATATGTGTACCATATCTTTTTTATCCATTTCTCTGTGATGGACATTTAGGTTGCTTCCGTGTCCTGGCTATTATAAATAGTGTTACAGTGAATATTGGGGTACATGTTTGTTTTCAAATTATGGTTTTCCCTAGATATATGTCCATTGCTGAGTCATACGGTAGTTCTCTATTTTTAGTTTTTTAAAGAAGCTCATACTGTTCTCCATAGCAGTTATACCAGTTTACATTCTTAGCAACAGTGTTCCCTTTTCTCCATACCCTCTCCAGCATTTATTGTTTGTAGACTTTTTGATGATGGCCATTCTTACTGGTGTGGGTGATACCTCATTATAGTTTTGATTTGCCTTTCTCTAATAATTAGCAATGTTGAACATCTTTTCATGTGCTTTTTGGCCATCTGTGTGTCTTCTTTGAAGAAATGTCTGCTTAGATCTTCGGTCATTTTTAAATTTTTTTTGTTTTTAATGTGTTGAGCTGTATAAACTGTTCATGTCATTTGGAGATAAATTCCTTAACAGTTTGCTTCATTTGCAAATATTTTCTCTCACGTGGGTTATTTTTTTCATTTTGTTTATGGTTTTCTTTGCTATGCAAAATCTTTAATTAGGTCCCATTTGTTTACTTTGGGTTTTGCTTTCATTAATTTGGGAAGTGGATCCAAAAAGATATTGCTTCAATTTCTGTCAGTGAGTGCTCTGCTTATGTTTACCTCTAAGAGCTTTATAGTATAGTATGTGGTCTTACATTTAGGTCTAATCCATTTTAAGTTCATTTTTGTGTATGGTGTTAGAGAATGTTCTGGTTTCATTCTTTTATATGTAACTGTTTAGTTTTTCCCAGCTCCACATTGAAGAGACTGCCTTTTTTTTCTCTATTTGTTTATTATTGCCTCCTTTGTTGTAGTTTAATTGATCATAGGTGCATGGGTGTATTTGGGGCTTTCTGTCCTGTTCCATCGGTAGATATTTCTGTTTCTGTGCCAGTACCATATGGTTTTGATGACTGTAGCTTTGCTGTATAGTCTGAAGTCAGGAAGCCTGATCCCTCCAGCTCTATTTTTCTTTTTCAGGATTGCTTTGGCTACTCAGGGTCTTTTATGTTTCCATACAAACTAAAACAAATTTGTTCTAGTTCTGTGAAAGATGCTATTTTTAATTTTATAGGTATGATACTGAAACTGTAGATTGCCTTGGCTAGTCATTTTTGACAGTATTGACTCTTCCACTCCAAGAACATGGTATATCTATCTGTTTGTGTCATCTTTGATTCTTTCATCAGCATCTTATAGTTTTCAGAGTATAGATCTTTTTCCTCCTTGTATAGAATAATTATTTTTCTTGATGAGATAGTAAGTGAGATTGTTTCTTAAATTTTCTTTCTGATCTTTCATTGTTGCTGCTGCTAAGTCACTTCAGTCATGTCCAACTCTGTGTGACCCCATAGACGGCAGCCCACCAGGCTCCCCCATCCCTGGGATTCTCCAGGCAAGAACACTGGAGTGGGATGCCATTTCCTTCTCCAATGCATGAAAGTGAAAAGTGAAAGGGAAGTCGCTTGGTCGTGTCTGACTCTTAGTGACCCCGTGGACTGCAGCCTACCAGGCTCCTCCATCCATGGGATTTTCCAGGCAAGAGTGCTTTCATTGTTACTGTATAGAAATGCGAGAGATTTGTGTATATTAACTTTGGTAATTAATGCTTTTTGGTAAATAACTAAATTATCTTCCCATTATATGTGATATTTACTCTGTGTTTGAGAAAATTTTCTTCTGTCTGGCATCCAAAGAATGCTAGCTAGGTCAGATGAAGTGACTTTTGGAGATTTAACCAAATAATATCATTTTTTTCACTTTTCTAATATATTAATGATAATGATAGATTTCTAAAAGTGGAACCATCTTTGAATTCATTGAATAATATGTATTCAGAGATTTTTAATATCCTGTTGAATCAATTTTCTAATATTTAATTTAGAACATTTGTGTATATATTCATAGATGAGATTGGTTTGAGATTACTCTTTTTCCTATCTTAGTCTGCTAATTACAGTGATAGGTTTTGCACTGTGGTATTAGAATTATGCTAGTGTCATGAAAGGTATGAAAACATTTTCTAGTTTTCTTTATGCTTTGAAACAGTCAAATAATGAAGAATTATCTGTTCTTTGAAGGCCTGATAGAATTAGCATTTTACCATTTGGGTATGATGCCTTCTTAAGGCATTTTTCTTTAGAGTCTTTCCTGCTTCCTTCATGATTTTTTATTCTTTTCTTTTTTGTTTCTTTGTGTGTATTTTGGGGGGCATTGGTGGGTTTTTGTTGTAGGTGCAGGTCTGTGCTTGCAGCACATGGGCTCTAGAACGTGTGGGCTCAGTAGTTTTGACGTAAGGGATCATAGTTCTCCAATCAGGCATTGACCTCGAGCTTGCTGCTTTGGGAGCTTGCTGCTTTGGGAGCTTGCTGCTTTGGGAGCTTGGAGTGAAGCTGGATCACCAGGGAAGTCCCTGTTGGTCCTGCTGGATTTTCTATTTTCCCTTGAGTTATGTTAGTTTATATTTCATTAAAAAGCCATGTATTTCATGTTTGTGTTTAATTAGTAAAATATCTTATAAGCAGTCTTACAATTTTTAAAATCTCCATACCATTTTCCTATGTTCTTAATTGTCTTTTTTTAATGAGAGTTGATAGTTTGTTTCTTTAGTATTTTTAAAGAACCAGTTCTTTGTTTCATTAATTAGTTCTGCACTGTCTCTATGCTCCCATCTGATTTCATTAATTTCTGTTGTTTACTAAATAATTTTTGGCTCAATTTTCAAGCAGGTTAGGTTCTGAAAGTCTCATTAAGTATATTTGTGTGTAACATGAAAACGACTGAAGGATTTGTTTGCATTCCTTACTGCATTTTTATAATAGGCTTGTGAAGCGGTGCTTTGAGACTTTAAAACCAAGCAAGCTGCTCCTCTCTTCCTGCTGATAGATACTCTGTAGGGCAGGGATTTTAAGACTTTAGTGTGCATCAGAATCACCTGAAATAAACAGAGCAGAAAATGTAAATGTTGTAATTCTATCCATTACACTTTTTTTTTTAAACAAAAGTTCTGAAATTCTGATCATCACGGGGATAAAGCCAGTTCTTTATTATTGCAGCCTTGGCCTCTTGTTGCCTTCAGTGTGTTTGGTCACCCTCTTAGACAGTTACAGTTAGCATCGTAAACTAGTTGGTTCACTGTTGCTTTTCTCCCTTGATTGCTCCTTCAGTGCTTTCTTCCATGGCTGCATTTCCAGTTTTATATGGACTCTTTCCTATTTTATTTCTTGTGTGCTTCTTTCTTCTCTCCATTTCAGTTTCCCAAAAATGAGGAAATTCCTAAAATAGTCATGGAAAATATCCTAAGTATTTTATGAGAGACACTCCCCTGCTTTTGTGTTAGGAATTTTTGAATGGATACAACTTTTCTGGAATGTGGTTTTGTAACTAGTACCAAGCTTCATATTTCTTTACATATTTTCAAGCCATAATTGATCATAAGGAAATAATCTGAATTTGGATGTATGCTTATCAAGAAAAATTTTAACCATGGTTTTATTTGTAATTGTGAAAAATTGCAAACTCAGTATCCATAGTAGGGCAGGGGTTAATTGCATTATGATATAGCCATGGATTGGGATACTGTGTGGATATTGAAAGTATTTACAAAGAGTTTTTATTGATATGAGGAAGTGTAAGTGCTAAAGGATTAAACAGCGTAATTGTGTAAAGTGCTTGGTCTCAATTTGTTAAATTTAGCTATGTGTTATGTGTATTTGTGTGATGTCAGTTTTAAGTATATAAATAGCTGGAAAGGAACATTCCTAAATATTTATAATGACTCCTTGGATGGAGGTTATCAGTTATTTGTGATTCTTTCTTTATGCCTTTAAAAGAATGTATAGCTTGCATAATTAGAAAAATATTTTTTATTTTTAAAATGTATTTAGGATTTGTTAGTGTTCATCAACAGAAATTATTTAAAATTTTTTGTATTGAGTAAAAGTCTTTAAATTCTATTTTGCTTTATAATTTTCAAACTTTTCACACACACAATTTTATATAATCCCATAATAATCCTGTTTTTAATCCTCTAATGCTGTGTAGCCCCTAGACTTTCCCTCTCTCTGAACTGATAGCCACTAGTTTGTTCTGTTTGTGAGTCTGTTTCTTTTTTGTTTTATTCGCTAGTTCATTGTAGTTTTTTAGATTACACGTATAAGTGATATCATACAGTGTTTGTCTTACTGTAACATTTCACTTAACATAATGCCATCTACATCTCATGACAGAAATTATTAAGATAGATTTTTGGTATGATACGAACAGGTAAACGAAGATTTCAGAGTTACAACCATGTTCAGATTTTATTGTTGATAGTGAAATTTAACAGCTAAATGTAAGACTGAGCAGTACCTTGTCAATTTTACTGTAAGTTTAGATTTTTTTTAAAATTAGACAACATTTATACTAGTTGACAAAAACGGAAACAGAATAATGTGGTGTAAAGCAAATACTGAAAGTTCCTTATGTACCTGCTTATTTTTTCTTTTCATGGGGATAGTTTGACACTATACATAGTGTTTTGCAGTTTGCTTTTTTCCCCCTTAATACATATCATTCTTCCCTTAAATTGAAGGCCATTACTTCTAAACAGGTGGGTTTAGGAGAAGAAGAAATTATGAACAAGATCATAGTGGTAAATTTGCCTTTGTTTTGTTGACCTTTCTTTTTCATAAAATTCCTAATTAAAAATAGAATCTCTTAGCAGGAAAATCTTACAAAGAAGAATAACTAAGATTTTTTTTTACTCAAATCTTCTCATATTTGTATTTTTTTCTTTGAATTTTGGTTCTGTATTTTATTATATAATAGGCCCAGGTTCAATACCAACAGCAACATGAACAACAGAAAAAAGATTTAGAAATCCTTCATCAACGGAACATCCAGCAGCTACAGAACAGATTGTCTGAGTTAGAAACGGCTAATAAAGACCTCACTGAAAGGAAATATAAAGGAGACTCCACCATCAGAGAACTTAAAGCAAAGCTGTCTGGTGTTGAAGAGGTATCAAATGTTGGAGTTGGTTCCCCTCCCCGCCCCAGTTTAAAAGCAAGGTCTAATTTGGTAACTTGATTTGAATTTGGTTACTTTATGACTTCTATGGGTAGTATTCTTCTGGATGCTTTGCAAGGATCTCTTTGGATAATCAGCTCAGAGAATACCCAAAATAATTGAGAAACCAAAATCTAATAAAATGGGCTGATTCAGAACAGAGCTAAAGTAAACTTGGTTATTTTTAGTTAGGGTCTTGAGCAGCTCTTTGGCACAGCCCTCAGATTTGTCAGTGTGCTTTTAGTATCATCCCAGTGTTGTGGCTCAGGGTATCGCCAGGCTGATTATTTCAGGCTACTCAACATGGTAAACAACTGTATGAAGTTTAGTGTCTAGTAATAATAATAGTAAAAGTAATGATAATAACTGTAACACTATTTTAAGTGCTTTGCCTATATTAACTCATTTAATTCTTATAGCAGTTATTTTAAAGAAGGTATTATTATTACCCCATTTAAAGATGATGAAACTAAGGCACTGAGAGCTTAGGTAATTTACCCAAGTAAACCTGGCCATTGAAATTCTCTGTTATTGGCCTGTCTCTAATACTGTCTTGTTCTTTCAGGCAACAGAGACATTTAAAAAATATTGCTATAATTGTACTTTTGTTGATACTTTGGCAGTGATGATAAACTCCTTCCTAATGATAACTATTATACATTATTGTCATATGAATTATTAGAAAACATATGTAGATTTTGTTAAACCTATCATGTTCAAATAAACAGTGTTATTCTAGCTCATAAGACCTCCAATTCTGAATAAAGCCTGACTGATTTTATGTTCAGATCCTCATCGCGTTCTGCCCTATTAGATGCTTCAGTCCTTCTTGCTACCCTCTTCTCCTTTCACACCGGTTGGTGAAACATTTCACCCTGCACGCTGGATGAGTACTCCATTATAATCCTGTGTGGTTTCTTTTGCTTTAGCCCTGACACTGGCCAGTGTATAAACTGTGCCTTGTTATGTTGATTTTCATGTGTGTGTATGATCAGTCACTCAGTTGTGTCCAACTCTTTGTGACTGCATGGACTAAATAGCCTCCTTTGTCCCTAGGATTTCCCAGGTGAGAATACTGGAGTGGGGTGCCATAGAAAGTAACTTGGACATTTTGAGTCCTGAAAACTTTTTTTCAACTTCAGTATTGTTACCTGATTATGTTAAATTATATCTTTTAGAGATTAATACCCTGAAATAAATAGTTACTACCATTTATTAAGTATTTGGACTTCCCTGGTGGTTCAAACAGTAAAGAATTTGCCTGCAATGCAGGAGACCTGGGTTCCATCCCTGGGTCAGGAAGGACCCCTGAAGAAGGGAATGGCAACCCGCTCTAGTATTCTTGCTTGGAGAATCCCATGGACAGGGGAGCCTGGCAGGCTACAATCCATGGGGTCACAGAGAGTCAGAGATGACTGAGCATCTAACACATAAAACAGTTTATATAAGGGTTTTTGCAAAGGTGAAATAATTTATGGTATTGTTTCTCTTTTACAAATGAGGGAACTGAAATTTACTGAGGTTAAGTAATACTCGAGGTGACATAGTAGACTTCCCAGGTGGCTGTAGTGGTAAATAACCTGCCTGCCAATGCAGGAGACATAAGAGACAGCAGGTTTGAGCCCTGGGTTGGGAAGATCCCCTGGAGGAGGGTATGGCAACGTATTCCAGTATTCTTGCCTGGAGACTCCCATGGACAGAAGAGTCTGGCTGGCTAAAGTCCATAGGGTCGTAAAGAATCAGACGTGACTGAAGCAAGTTAGCATGCACTCAAGCACTACTTGATAGCAGAGTCTGTGCTTCTGAAACCACTAGGGTATATACTATAAAATTATATAGTTATTGTTAAAATTGAAAACTAGGAATACTGTTACATACTATATGTTAGTGCACTGGCAGCATTTGGACTGATGCTGGATGATTGAGATGGTATTTAGTATGGGTGTGTGCTCAGTCATGTCTGACTCTTTGCAACCCCCATGGACTGTAGTCCATCAGGCTTCTCTGTCGATGGGATTTCCCAGGCAGGAGTACTGGAGTGGATTGCCATTTCGTACTCCAGAGGATTTTCCTGACCCAGGGATTGAACCTGTATCTCTTGGTGTCTCCTGCACTGGAAGGCAGATCTATTAAAAAAATTATTGTAAATATTTTTTTGTGTTTTCATTATGGTTTGTTATATTGAATATAGTTCTCTATACTCTGCAGTAGGACCTTGTTATGTATTTTATATAGTGGTTTGTATCTACTAATCTCAAACTCCTCATTTATATCCCCCTTTTTCCCCTTTGGTAGCTATAAGTTTGTTTTCTGTATGAGTCTGTTTCTGTTTTGTAAATATGTTCATTTTTATCATATTTTGGATTCCACATCTAAGTGATATTATATGGTATTTGCCTTTCTGACTTATTGTTAATTAACAATATCTCATGATTTCTTGGCTACCTTGAGAAACAGGTTGAAGAGCTCAGGTGACCTCATACAAATGAAATCAAAATCTCTTGGGCAGGATACCAGGCATCAGTAGTTGTTAGAGCTTTCCAGGTGATTTCATTATGCAGACTAGATAGAGGATCACCACTTTGGTGGTAGAATGATAGGACTTTCTTTTTATTTATGTGTTGTATATATTTTGAAATTCTGTTATACCTGAGCATTTATTACCTAAGTAATTTTTTGAATTTGTACATTTCAAGACAGCAGAAAATTCTTGTTACTAGGTTTTAAAAGTTGTAGTAATTTATAAGGATTGTTTAATTTCCCCTTACTGTGATTGAATTAGATATTAGTGTATTTTACAGTTATGTTTCAAATCTGAGTTACATATACCTTTAGAGAGACCGTCGTTTCTTTAAAAGAGCATTAGTACTGGAACTTTAAAGTTATGAAAGACTTTTTCCTATTTTAAATATCTTAATTATAAATTTTCAGACGAGCCAGCTTTCCTTTTTCATAATGCAACTTTCTTTTCCCCCTCCTCTAGGAGCTCCAGCGGGCTAAGCAAGAAGTCCTCTCTTTGAGAAGAGAAAATTCTACTCTTGATGCTGAATGCCATGAAAAAGAAAAGCATATTAATCAGCTACAAACAAAAGTGGCTGTTTTAGAACAGGAAATCAAGGATAAGGACCAGCTTGTTTTAAGAACAAAAGAAGCGTTTGATACAATCCAGGAACAAAAGGTCTATTTTAAAATTTTCTAAACAAATTGATGATCACATACATATATGATGTTTTTCCTGAATAAACACAGACTTCCTAATTGTTCACGTTTTAAAAAATATGTATCAGGTGGCTCTGGAAGAAAATGGTGAGAAAAATCAGGTACAACTAGGAAAACTTGAAGCTACAATAAAATCATTATCAGCTGAACTTCTTAAGGTTTGTTTTTTTAAAACAATAGAATATTGATATTTCATTGGATTATGTAGAGATGTTTCATTGGATTATGTAGAGACATTCATGTGAAACTGTTCTACAGGCAAATGAAATTATCAAAAAACTGCAAGGGGATCTGAAGACTTTAATGGGTAAGTTGAAATTGAAGAATACAGTAACTATTCAGCAGGAGAAACTCTTGGCTGAAAAGGAAGAAAAATTACAAAAGGAACAAAAAGAATTACAAGATGTTGGACAGTCTCTCCGAATTAAAGAACAAGAGGTAGTTAATATTTTATATTTAGTGTGTGTTGACTATTTACAAAGTTTAATGTATTTCCTCATGTGTTTTAAACATTTCAACTTTGTTACATTAGAGAAAGTTTTGGCTTTTTTCCCCAAGAAAACATGACTGCAATCAACAGAACTTTAATAAACTATTTCAGTTTGAAAAATTAGTTATTATGACTCAAATACATTGAGTGTTCATATATATGTGTGTATATATAATTATATGCACGTATATTTTATTACACAGCTGAGCTAATTCCTTTCATATTTAATAGTAATTATTTAATGAATAGTGATATATCACTTCAGTTTTTATTTTAGCATTTATTATACTTACTATAAGGATTAATGTATTTTAGGTATGCAAATTACAAGAACAATTAGAAGCTACAGTTCAAAAACTTGAAGAAAGCAAACAACTTCTAAAAAATAATGAAAAGTGTAAGTATTTTACCTTCTCATTTAAATGAGGTTTTTAGTTTTATTCTTAAACCTACAGTTTTTACTGAATTCATAAGTCTAGTTAAATCAGTATATGGCTGTATACATATAATCTGCTTTAAATATACCATCTTAACGTCTTTGCTGTAGTAAATTAAAATCAACTATCCTGTAAAACAGTTACCATCATTATTAAAAGAAACCCTATCCCATGTGTCAGTAACCCAAAAGTAAATGTTGACAATATTGACTGTAATTTACTATTACATTTTTTTCTACTACTTGCTATAATTGTTGTATTTACCTACTGATAATAATGCAAATATTTAAAACAAAAATTTGATTTAGGTCATACCTGAATGGTCTAGTGGTTTTCCCTACTCTTTCAATTTAAGTCTGAATTTGGCAATAAGGAGCTCATGATCTGAGCCACAGTCAGCTCCCAGTCTTGTTTTTGCTGACTGTATAGAGCTTCTCCATCTTTGGCTGCAAGAATATAATCAGTCTGATTTCGGTGTTGACCATCTGGTGAAGTCCATGTGTAGCATCTTCTCTTGTGTTGTTGGAAGAGGGTGTTTGCTATGACCAGTGCATTCTCTTGGCAAACTCTATTAGCCTTTGCCCTGCTTCATTCTGTATTCCAAGGCCAAATTTGCCTGTTACTCCAGGTGTTTCTTGACTTCCTACTTTTGCATTCCAGTTTCCTGTAATAAAAAGGGCATCTTTTTTGGGTGTTAGTTCTAAAAGTTCTTGTAGGTCTTCATAGAACCGTTCAACTTCAGCTTCTTCAGTGTTACTGATTGGGGCATAGACTTGGATTACTGTGATACTGACTGGTATGCCTTGGAAACGAACAGAGATCATTCTCTCGTTTTTGAGATTGCATCCAAGTACTGCATTTTGGACTCTTTTGTTGACCACGATGGCAACTCCTTTCTTCTAAGGGATTCCTGCCTGCAGTAGTAGATATAATGGTCATCTGAGTTAAATTCACGCATTCCAGTCCATTTTAGTTCATTGATTCCTAGAATGTCAATGTTCATTCTTGCCATCTCCTGTTTGACCACTTCCAATTTGCCTTCATTCATGGACCTAACATTCCAGGTTCCTATGCAATATTACTCTTTACAGCATCAGACCTTGCTTCTATCACCAGTCACATCCACAACTGGGTATTGTTTTTGTTTTTACAGTCAGCAAAAATAAGACCAGAAGCTGACTGTGGCTCAGATCATGAGCTCCTTATTGCCAAATTTAGACTTAAATTGAAAAAAGTAGGGAAAACCATTAGACCATTCAGGTATGACCTAAATCAAATCCCTTATGATTATACAGTGGAAGTGAGAAATAGATTTAAGGGACTAGATCTGATAGAGTGCCTGATGAACTATGGAATGAGGTTCGTGACATTGTACAGGAGTCAGGGATCAAGACCATCCGCGTGGAAAAGAAATGCAAAAAAAGCAAAATGGCTATCTGGGGAGGCCTTACAAATAGCTGTGAAAAGCAAAGGAGAAAAGGAAAGATATAAGCATCTGAATGCAGAGTTCCAAAGAATAGCAAGAAGAGATAAGAAAGCCTTCCTCAGCGATCAATGCAAAGAAGTAGAAGAAAACAACAGAATGGGAAAGACTAGAGATCTCTTCAACAAAACTAGAGATACCAAGGGAACATTTCATGCAAAGATGGGCTCAATAAAGGACAGAAATGGTATGGACCTAACAGAAGCAGAAGATACTAAGAAGAGGTGGCAAGAATACACAGAAGAACTACAAAAAAGATCTTCAAACCCAGATAATCACAATGGTATGATCACTCACCTAGAGCCAGACATCCTGGAATGTGAAGTCAAGTGGGCCTTAGAAAGCATCACTATGAACAAAGCTAGTGGAGGTGATGGAATTCTAGTTGAGCTGTTTCAAATCCTGAAAGATGATGCTATGAAAGTGCTGCACTCAATATGCCAGCAAATTTGGAAAATTCAGCAGTGGCCACAGGACTGGAAAAGGTCAGTTTTCATTTCCAATCCCAAAGAAAGGCAATGCCAAAGAATGCTCAAAATACCACAAAATTGCACTCATCTCACACACTAGTAAAGTAATGCTCAAAATTCTCCAAGCCAGGCTTCAGCAATACGTGAACCGTGAACTTCCAGGTGTTCCAGCTGGTTTTAGAAAAGGCAGAGGAACAGAGATCAAATTGCCAACATCAACTGGATCATGGAAAAAGCAAGAGAGTTCCAGAAAAACATCTATTTTTGCTTTATTGACTATGCCAAAGCCTTTGACTGTGTGGATCACAATAAAGTGTGGGGGGAGAATTCTGAAAGAGATGGGAATACCAGACCACCTGACCTGCCTCTTGAGAAACCTATATGCACGTCAGGAAGCAACAGTTAGAACTGGATATGGAACAATAGATTGGTTCCAAATAGGAAAAGGAGTATGTCAAGGCTGTATATTGTCACCCTGTTTATTTAACTTCTATGCAGAGTCCATCATGAGAAACGCTGGGCTGGAAGAAGCAAGCACAAGCTGGAATCAAGATTGCTGGGAAAAATATCAATAACCTCAGACATCCACACCACCCTTATGGCAGAAAGTGAAGAGGAACTCAAAAGCCTCTTGATGAAAGTGAAAGAGGGGAGTGAAAAAGTTGGCTTAAAGCTCAACATTCAGAAAACAAAGATCATGGTATCTGGTCCCATCACTTCATGGGAAATAGATGGGGCAGCAGTGGAAACAGTGTCAGACTTTATTTTTTGGGCTCCAGAATCACTGCAGATGGTGACTGCAGCCATGAAATTAAAAAGACGCTTACTCCTTGGAAGAAAAGCTATGACCAACCTAGATAGTATATTCAAAAGCAGAGACATTACCTTGCCAACAAAGGTCCGTCTAGTCAAGGCTGTGGTTTTTCCAGTGGTCATGTATGGATGTGAGAGTTGGACTGTGAAGAAGGCTGAGCGCCAGAGAATTGATGCTTTTAAAGAGTGGTGTTGGAGAAGACTCTTGAGAGTCCCTTGGACTACAAGGAGATCCAACCAATCCATTCTGAAGGAGATCAACCCTGGGATTTCTTTGGAAGGAATGATGCTAAAGCTGAAGCTCCAGTACTTTGGCCACCTCATGCGAAGAGTTGGCTCATTGGAAAAGACTCTGATGCTGGGAGAGATTGGGGGCAGGAGGAGAAGGGGACGACCTAGGATGAGATGGCTGGATGGCATCACTGACTCGATAGACGTGAGTGTGAGTGAACTCCAGGAGTTGGTGATGGACAGGGAGGCCTGGCGTGCTGCAATTCATGGGGTTGCAAAGAGTCGGACACGACTGAGCGACTGAACTGAACTGAAACAAAAATATGAGATTAGGTCTTCTACATTTTTCTCAGTTTGTAGGGTTTGAATTTAAATAAACTGCAAGATATTCTAGAAATGAAATCAAAGAGATTTCAAATAGATCCTTAACTTGCAGAAATATGTGCTTCTGATAGACAGTAAAAGAATAAAGAGCCCTTTGTGGCAGTTGTTAAATAAAAATATTTAGTGACAGATATTTAGATGAACTTATGTTGTTCTCTTATGATATAACATAGTTTTAAAAATGTAAAATTTAAAAAATATAATTTTAAAATACTTAAAATTATTAGAAAAATTGAAGTATTAAGTTTCTTCTTGTTCTTTCATTTAAGTGATCACGTGGTTAAATAAAGAATTAAATGAAAATCAGCTGGTGAGAAAGCACGATGTACTGGGACCTTCTACAGCTCCACCTGTACATTCCAGCAGCAACACCATCAGAAGTGGAACTTCTCCTACCTCTAATGTGGTAAGATTTGAATTAAGATATTGTGACTGGTCTTGGTAAATTTTCTAAATCAAAAATATTCTCAGATTGTTAGGTGCTGGTACCTAATATGACTAGAGTCCTATTAACAATTTTTAGCACTGAAGTAGTTTTACCTTTGGAAGAGGGACATAAAGGTACACTATTCTTAACAAAGAGGCTCTATTAAGGGTACACTACTTTGTAACCTTTTACTGGATACAGAAATCACTCAGTATTGACTGGAGTAAGGCCCAGTGTGCTGAAAACTGTTAACAAACACAGAAAGTATTTAGGAGGCCTCAGTAAAGGAGAACAGGCTGTGGGCTCAGCTTTGGCACTATACTGGAGGAGCCTAATCTGAATTCTATTGGGGAAAAAAAAGAGAAAGAGAAACCCTAGTACCAAGCTCTAGATTCTGGAAGAAATGATTTACAAGTGTTAAACTTTTTAGCTTTGAGTACCTGGATCTGGCTTGGTACTATCAGCTAGGACTAGGTCTGGCTAGGAATTGGCCTTGCACTCACAGCTAGGTTTTGAGGCTCTCCTGTTGAACATAATCAAATTCACAGACTATTCAATATCAGATAAGGCCCTTCTCTGACTGATGGATCAAGACAAAAACAAGACCACTTCATAGTCATGTTTGAACAGAGACAAAAAAGGACATTGCCAAACCATAAAAATGGGCAAGTATCCTCAGATCCGGCTGAAGTGATTGACTGCTGCTCATTACCAGTTATGACTCTGGTCTTAGTGCTTTCATCCTACCTTACTGGATAAACTCTATTCATATACCTAGTCATATAGTTGTCCCCATTTCTTGATAGCATCCAGTCCACAGTATAGCCCCACATTCTTAAACTGTTCCTCGATTCATCTAACACATGACAAAGTCCAATAAATACTCCCTTTTATCATTGTCTTACAGAGACACGTCTCTTTCTAGGTTCCACGTGGTCTTCAGTTTTCCTTGTTGCAAAGAGTGTGTACACCTATAGATGTATTGCTGGTCCGAGTCTTTGACTAGAGGGCATTGGCAGAGGATTTAAAGTGCAAATCCATAGTAGAATTTTTAATCTACTCTAGTAAATGAGATAGTACTTGATGTTTGAAGAAGGGTAAGAATTTCTGCTAACTTGGCAAAAAGTTCAGAGTTAAGTGGTACTTATATTTTTAAGTGGTACTTAGTGGTACTGAATTAAAAACGTGAAAAAACTACAGGCTTAATCTTATCGACTGATGATAAATAGCTGTGTGAAAGGTATTGATCGATTATTTTTATTTTATCCCTTATTGGCTTTTTGGTCTAGGACTACCCCCAAACTCCATTTTCAGGAATTCAAGGCCTCGAGGGAATCAAGATGATTCAGAGGTCTTTGTTTTACTTCAGTTCAAAGTCAGGTCCAGTGGGTTTTTCTTTTGTTTTGTTTTTTTGGTCTAAGCTTACAGAGCCACTCTGAAAAGCCCTCTGGGCCGAAGATCTTTCAGTTTCATGATATATAATGAAGCAGAGCTTGGTGTCATGGTAGACAAGAGTGGCCTCTGAGAGAGTGCTCTCAACTCTTAGTTATTACGACAGATGCTAATGCCTCCCGCATCGCCAAATACTGTTTAGAACAGATTTCTTGTCCTCGACCTTTTTTATGCTTTTATTTTTAGGTTGAGGGTAGACTGACTTACCCAATTTGTGGGATTGGTTATCCTGTCTCCTCTGCGTTTGCATTCCAGAATAACTTTTCTCATCCTATATCTGCCAAAAATACCATCCACCCAGTTTCAGGACCAAAGGTAGGCAAAATAACTAACACCTTTAAAAAAAAAAAAAGAAAATAGCAATTTATTTACTTTTATTTAAAACATCTATTTTTTGATCAGTTGCTAAGTATTAGATGATGTATTAGATGAATATAATTCTTAATATATTTATGAATATCTAGTGTGTTATGCTAACAGGAAATATTAAATACACTGTATGATTTTTTGAGTCACTATAATTTATAATAACCTAGATACCAGTATGTTTAAACTTATTTTTATTCCTCTTTCTCTCTCCATTTTTTGTTCATTCTTCTACCTGTATCTCCTACAACTCTCAAACTTACCTAGGATTACCAGTTTCATGCTGCTGGTATATTAGCAGTAGTGAAATTTTTGGATTCCATTGTTAGGATTTAAGGGTCTGATTGGCAGGATTATAATAAGTTATAAAATGTAGTTCTGGCAACATTATCTTGAATAGCATATACTTAGCAATCTCTCCAAACCTTGATTTATTTGCTTTTTTCTGCCCGCTTGAGTTTTTCATCATCATTATTACTAATATCTTAGATTTATACATTGTTTTCACATGTATTATAATTGTTTTCACAGTAATTTTCCACCCAGATGAGCCACTGATTTTGTTGTCATTTTTGAGAAGACTGTTTTATGAAAGGTAGAATTGAGGACTTTGAAACTGCTGTTACAAACTCTTTATCAAATTAGTTTGGGTCTGCCCTAAAAATAAGTTGGCTATGTTGTTTAGGCATATACTTCTTTTCTTACAATAGCCTTATTAAATAGCCTGCTTAATTATTGTTTGGAACTATTGAGAATTCTCAGTGAATTGAGAATTAAGCCTAAGTTTTTACATTTAGAGTATTATTATGTAAAGAGTATTTAGATGCATTTAATTGGCTTTTGTTGTATTGCTTATTGAAGATTAGATATGTGTAATCAAATGAATACTGTTGTTTTTTTCATAAATATCCGTATGCTCATGTGCTTATATATTGGTATCAGTTTTTTCTTGAGGATTATAATTTAATTTAAAATTGCTTTTAAACAGCTTTCCAGCAATATATATAATGTTCAAAATGAAGATGAGAACTACTGCAGATAACTGTTTAGTTGGTAGGACTAAATATGACTTATAATAAGATTACCTTTCTTATAGCTCTTCTGGAATCGGAGGAATTATGATAACAATCCTGTCCTTAAATATCAAAGCCAGACTTCTAGTGTTTCCTATATTACTGGCCTCTGTATTCTTTTGGTATGCATTCCTCACGAAAGCAACCAAACAGCCCTAATACTAACAGTGCACTTTGAACTTGAATCTCCAATATTTGAATATCTATTTGTGAATTGAGTGCATATACTGCTCAATTATAATGGTTAAAATGTGGAATCAGATTTTGGAGTTTAAATCTTGCCTTTTATCAGTATGAAGTTGGGCAAGCCAGTAACAAACAAAAATATCTAGTTGTCCTGCTTCAGTTTCTCCATTTGTAAAGTGGAGCAATAATTTTATCTTACTGAACCTTGAGTTGATGCATTTGCTTAGAATTGTGCCTCGGATGCATTTGCAGGAGCTTTTACTCAAGGGATAGTTCAGCCCTCTTACAAAAGCTCCCCACTGAATGTCCTAAATGATCACCAAGACTGTCCACCTTGTCTTCATGACTATGAATCTTGGAGGCTAACAGCTCCCCAGTGTGTGTGTGTGCAGCACTGTGGGGCTTTACGTATCACGTACCTGTGCTGTGCATATGTGCTCCGTCGTGGTCAACTCCTTGTGACCCCATGGCCTGTAGCCCACTAGCTCCTCTGTCCATGGGGTTTTCCACACAGGAATCCTGGAGTGAGCTCCCGTTTACTCCTCCAGGAGTTCTTCCTGACCCAGGGATTGAAGCCGGGTCTCTTCCATTTCCCGCACTGGCAGGCAAACCGCCTTTACCACTAAACCACATGGGAAGCCCCATGCATGTGCCTGGTACTCAGAAAAAACTCAGGGGGATTCATGTGTTGATTTCTGGCACTTGTTCTCTTTTTACCTCACTTTTCATCGGAGTTCTGCCTTGCAGCTTCCAGGTACTTCACCCTCCCTAAATTGATTATCTTCTCCGTTTAGCAGTACCTTCTTTGTACTATGGTCAGTCAGGAAGTGCCTTTAATTAGAAAGCTGGGTCGGTTGCATGGATCACAGCTTCTCTCAGAGATCACAGTCCTGCACTACCTGTTGGTCAGTTTTGGGGACCATTCTTTTCGTTTATTTTGTCCAGTTTTCTAATTATTTGTCATTGGTGTCTGGAAACTATATTATGGATAGATATGTTAGGCTCTTTTAAAATTTTCTTCCCTCTTACATGTTTTCTATAAGGACTGTGCAAATCAGCTTACTTCACTTTTTAAAAGTCCTGTACTTGTATTTTTTGTGATCTTGTTAAATGTTAATATAGGGAGAATGGTTATCTTTAGAATGTTAAGCCTTGATAGCTGAGGAAAGCAGCATATACCTTTCTGATTTATAATTTTTTCCTATTAAGCTAGTATCTATATTTTATTATGATTTTTAACAAAAAATAGATGTTTCTTATCTCCTTATGCCTTTCTTTGGATTCAAGTCATCATAACTTTTTTCTTTGATTTATTAGTATGGTGACTTACATTTATGGATTTCCATAACATAAAGCCCATATGTATATTTTTGGTATGAAACCCCCTCAGTCATAGTCATTATTATTTTAAATAAGCTACTACATCGAATATGCTTGATATTTTATTTTGGACTTTTGTATAGATTCTTGGATTGTTTTTATTTCAAAGTTTAGATTCCTAGCACTCATTTAGAATTCTTCAATATAATAAGAGTTTAAATTCTTGAAAGGGAATTTTCAGAATGCATGTGGTAAATAAATTCATCATTGTGGTTCTTGGTTACTTTTAACGTTAAAGCAGTGTATAATGTATTATGCATAATTACTTAAATGTATAATGTTCATGTTTTCATTTCAAAATAATATTAAAGTAATTTGTGCTATTACTCTTGCTTATATGATGGGAACTTTTTGGTAAGGAGAAATAGGATTTTAAAATTAAATCTTCTCAATAAAATGTGCTTGTGTTGTAAACTATAGGTTGAACTTCTGTGGTCTGGATTTATCAGAGAAAAAATTTAGCCACATATCTCTGTATAGAACTACTCCTGTTTAGAACTGTCTCAGTTCTCACTAATCAGTTATATGATGTTTTCCCTCTTCACAGGTTCAGTTTAACTTGCAGTTTACAAAACCAAATCCATCACTAGGAGATGTTCAGTCAGGAACAACTGTTAGTATGCCCTGCTCAACTGACAAGGAAAAGTAAGTTCTTGACATAAAATTTAATATTTGTAATTCTGAAAGTCATCTTAAGTTTTTAACAGTGTTTGAAAGCTGTGATGACCACTTATTTATGTGATGTGTTAAGTTGCTGAGGAGTGGGATTAAGTTAGTCACTTTCATCTGTAAGAAAGTGGTTTCTCATTTTTTTAAAACTATAGTTTTAAAGACATATAGTAAAATTAAATTTTTTAAAAGGGATTTCCCTACATAACTGAAGAATACCCTTTCAGATATTCTTGGGCAATTAGATAGAAATCTTTAATTCATCAAAGTTGGCGGTTTTGTTTTTATTTTCTTATATGGCTATGTCTACCTTTGGAAGCTCTTTGTTTTTCCAAGTAATTGCTTCCAGTGTACTCTGAGAATTAAAATTCTATGGTAAATAAGAGTGAAAAGGCTTGTGAGATTGCTCCCTAGCCAAGCTAACATAAATAAGCTTTAATGCCAATTTTGCCTACTCAGATTCCTTGCCTATTTTTTAGTTCTTAAGGTGGTTTTGCATAGTGAAGTTTGTTGAATCAGTGAATTGTGGCTAAAGTAAACAATTTATAGATGCAAATTTGTCTGTCTGATTAGTATTTATGTTTGTAATACTGTTTTCTTACCATTATGTTTACTTAAAATTTAATTGCTTTAAGGTTTGTCTGCTGGTACTCATTATCATGAGCCATCACCATCCCCAGTATGTTGCAAACTAAATTACGGACATGGCTCCAAGAGGCTTCTTATTCCAAGTCTCTGGCCTTTATTCATTGGCTCCTCTAAAATTAGCACCAAGATGAGTATTAGAATAGTTAATGTTTGTGAGCCTCCATTTTTTAAAAAGGTGAGAATTCTTTTAGGTCCTGCAATGTTCATCTTTGCTATATTGAAGCTCAGAGTTGCTAAAGTGTCAGAACACCTGGAGTTAATAGAACACCATGATGTTTATGTTTATCATATACACCAAGAACAATTTTACTTAACAGAAAAGAGTGATGTTTGTGGTACAAAGTCAACATAATCATGCGTCTATAAAATTAGGACTGCTGTGCTGTTTTGAGTTGTTTAGAATTTATTTGTAGTCAGCTAGTAATAAGTGGCAAAGGTTAAAGAAAAATACTAAAATTGAAAAAACACCTATTCACCCATTTTTTTCTGAAAATTAATAAAAGACTATCATTTAATTTTAAAGATAAAATGGCATTGCTTAACAAGATCTTTTAATTTCTTACAAGTGTACTATTAGGGAAACTGTTAACAGTGGACAGATTTAAAAGGAAGGAATATGGTGGTTGAGAGGGAAAGTACAACTACAGAATACACCGTTTGTTTTTTTCAAGATTTCATGTTTTTATTCATCTGACCAGAATTTATTAGTGTAGTGAGTATTAACAGTTAATAAAGACCACTTTGAAGCATCACAAAATTTTGAGGGGCTTTTGGTCAAAGGAAAATCTTAATTTTTTTACTGAGATGTATACTGTGGCTTGGAGAAGGCGATGGCGCCCCACTCCAGTGTTCTTGCCTGGAAAATCCCATGGATGGAGGAGCCTGGTAGGCTGCAGTCCATGGGGTCCCTGAGTCAGGACACGACTGAGCGACTTCACTTTCACTTTTCACTTTCATGCATTGGAGAAGGAAATGGCAACCCACTCCAGTGTTCTTGCCTGGAGAATCCCAGGGATGGGGATTCTGGTGGACTGCCATCTATGGGGTTGCACAGAGTTGGATACGACTGAAGCGACTTAGCAGCAGCAGCAGCAGCATACTTTGGCTTATGGATAAATTATTTGCTTATGAATCTACTGAAAAGCATGATTTGGTTTGAACAAAGCTATAAATTTTAGTTTGAACAAAGCATGATTTGGTTTGAACAAAGCTATAAATATAAATTGTCATATATATTTATATGTATATAAACATTCAGACCTTACTGTAGAGAAAATAAGACTTTGTTAAATTAAGTTCATAATTACTTTTTCTTTTCAAGTGGTGAAAATTTAGGACTGGAATCCAAATATCTGAAGAAAAGGGAAGATAGCATTCCTTTGCGTGGACTCAGCCAAAATCTATTTAATAATCCAGGTGAGAAGACATTTCTGAAGTAGTGTGGATTGTATACTGTGGTTTAATTAAATGTATTATATAAGGACTAACATAAATACAAATAATTTTTTTTTGTCCTCATTTGCAGACCATCAGAAAGATGGCACTTTAGGAGCACTACAGACATCTTCAAAACCCACAGTGCTCCCTTCTACATCTTCAGCCTATTTTCCTGGGCAGCTCCCGAACAGTTAATCTTTTAGTGTCGTCTTTTTTTTGGAAATTTTTAGAAATTGACATGGCTTAAAAATATGGTAACAGCATATAGCTCAAATTCTGAACATGCAGGTTTCAGGGTTTCCTTGAGTTACTGCTCTATTAGAGTGGATCCTTGACTGCTGTCATTTATGCAGTTTAGAGGAGCAAATCTGTACTTGGAAATTGGTGAAGATTCTGAACAAACGACACTTTTTAGTTTGGAATGTGGTGTTTTATAGAATAATATGAATTTTATTAAACTAATCCTTAGAAATTCCCAGTTCTAAGGAAAGAACTGATCCTTATAAGGGAGAGCCTGATCATTGAGTATCTTGGTTCATTAAAACCTGCTCAATATATTAATATTTTAATGAAGCCAAAGAATGCTATCAGTTCATTTTATCATTTTCATTAGTAAAATAAAATTTTAAATTTGCCACCTGAGAATTATGAGGGAAAATGATTATTTCTTGAGATATATTATTGATATTTAAAGGGAAAAATCCTGAAATTACCTTAAATGAATGAAATTCTTCATAGCAAGTAAATATTTTCCTTGAACCCTTTAAATTATCTTTTGAGTAAGTCTGTAATTTTAATAAATTATACAAAAAATTTTGGACAGTCTAATTACATGACCAGATAAGGTACAAAGTGCTTTAGTCATTTGAGCCAGTTAATAGGACTTTAATGCTTCCTGGAAGTCTGTAGTCATCTAGTTCTCTTTCATTTGAAGTTTTGTTATTCACTTAAATCTGTATTAGTGGAATATTGTTTTAAAAATTAGTACTTATACAAAATATTTACTATGAGAGCATAATGAACATTAATTTTTATAATATCAAAATAGGTTCATTTTCATGTTCACTTAGTAAAGTAGGCAAAGTGAATAATTTTCAAAGTGACAGCTTTCTTTTCTTCCCTGTGATTAAAAGTTTCAAGTAAGAATTTGTTCCTTGGAAAAAATGAGGTGATGTAAAAAAAACTTGTAGGGCTCCATTTTGTTTTCTTGACAGCCATCCAGTAGAGTAGCATTCTGTTAAGAAACCTCTAAAGTGTGTTTGGTTTATAGATTGTTAATGCTCTTGTGATACTTTAAAAAAATATTTTCAAGGATGTTATTACACAGATGAGGAAAAGAGACATTTCAGGATATTGACAACCCACCAATGTTATTAGCCTCCATAGTAAAACAGAGAATCTTTGCTAATTATTTTGTGAAGCCACAATATTGAGTCTTTTCACACTTTGAAACTCTGCTGGGAATAGCAGACTGTCTTAAAATAGGGATCTATTGTTAAAAAAAAAGCTTAGTAACCATTATTAGATAGTTTTTATACAGTTTTTGTGTGTGTGTCATTTAGATACACTACATTAGTAAGAATACTCAGTTACAATAACTTGAAAACACTAATCTGGAAAGCAATATTGGACTCTTTCTTGTAAATACTGTGTAACATAAAACATTATGACAAGGGTTTGCATAGGATATACGACATAAGGATACAACAGCTAGGATAGAGATCATTTTGATGTCAACTTCCTAAAGACTTTTTGATATTAAATACAGACTTCTGAGTGTGCTAATTATTTTCTCTACCTCTTAAACTTTTATTTGAAATTGTTCTGCTGTGTACAGTTGTACATGTGTTAATAATCAAAATATTGCATTTAATGTATTTCTGTAAACTGAGCTTTTGTTTTAATAAAGTATTAATATTTTGGGAATATGACATATTTACATGTGTATAAAAACAGAAATAGGAGCAACCTAAAACACCTGTGCTTAGAAAATTATTTTCAGTTAATTTATGGACTAAGTTTTCCTTTCTTTGCTTCCTATAAGAGTATTGAGGGAAATGAAATGGATTCAAAGGGAGAAGGTATTGTTACTATAAAAGTACAGTAACAAAGCCAAAACAGGCCTTATAAGGGAATCACAGATCAAGACTTTCTTTAAAAAAAAATCATTAAAATATTTAATTTTATTAACAGAATATTTACATTTCTTTTAAGACCTTATTTAACCATAGTGAATGTTCCAAGTTTAAAAAGCATTAAGCAATAACCACACACAAGATGAAAACAGTGTAAACTATACAGTACTTTATGTACAATTTTTACAAAGTAACACTTTTTTAAATAATATAACTGGACACAAAAATATACACTATAGAGAAATTCACATCAGTAATTGTATAAAGCTCTCTTCTAGGGTCCTGAAAATTTAGGACAAACATTAGCTCTGTAAATAAAGTGTTACTGTGACGGTCCTGAAAGGCCACTCTATATATTTATCTACAGATAGATACCACATTGACATTTTCAAGGCTACCAGCTTTACTATATAATTTTTAGATTATGTATTCAAGTGTTGAGGTTCTTATGATTATGCAAACATTAAAAGATAGTGGTATAAGTAGCTGGGAAACAAATTCGAGCCAGCATTTAGATTTATAGGCTCCAGACACCTCAATTTAAATTCTAAATGGCTGATCTTATCTCATTTCAAAAACAGTAGTGAATAATGTTTAAAATAAAATTACTAAAAACAAGCTTGAAACATGATTCAGATTTAGTATAGTTTTCTTAAGAATTTTGTTTTTTAAATGCAAACATTTACCATTTCTTTAGTGCATCTGCATTAAGGCTTTGAATTATTTGACCCAAGATTTTACAATATTAAAATCTGACTCAGGATTTTACCATGTTAAAATGAACAGGTCCACACTATACTACCTACTCTGTCTCACTGTTGAGTCAGCATAAATAGAGTTAAAGCTCAACACCTGAAGGAAATGGTAGCAGAGACATTGCTAGTATCTAAAGAAGTTACATGTATAGTTTTAAATTTTAATTAAAGGATGTATAATAAAACAAACAGCTTAGTGGCAAGAAACTGGTGCTAATAAACGATTTCTTTTCAAAAGAAATTGTAACATCTTTGGAAAACTGTCCGGTTCTTTCTTTAGTTCCCACGCAGTTCATGCAGATACATTTCTTAAGACAGTCTTATTAAAGTACATTGTAGATGGAAATGGAATGTACATCCAGAACTACAGGTGAAAACTAAGACCTGGGTACTGACAGAAAAGTCTTCCTGATTTCGGCTGTCACACGTTTGTGTCCTGGAGTAAAGGTTCTTTGGCCTCTCCTGGCGCTTGTGTACTGTGAGGATGGCTGTGACTACCACAGTGCTTTCTCCAACTGCTGGACCGTAAGCTTAAATTGGTATGTTCCGGAATAAACAAGGCAACAAGCAGAGCCAGCAGTACTGAACAGGCTCCAAAGAGGAAGGGGGGGCCAGGGATGATGGAATTCTGAGGAAGAAAAAAATAATTAAGATTTTTGCACAGACTTCTTCGCTCCTAAGAAATTGCTTATCTTTTAGAATAACTGATGGCTGTGAATTATAAGCCAATGATTCCCCTTTCTTCATTAAAGCCACAGTTAGAAAAAAAAAGTTTTCCTTTTCAAAGGGAAAAGAAACACTATCATATTGTCAATATAAAATTCTGTGGGATAACAGCTGACCCAAGAAATAGCCCCAATTTTTTTTTAAAACAACACATGCAAAAATATATTGTCACTTAGAGCATAAAATATGAACACATTCTATGAACTCACTTTATTGTTAGTTTAAGAAGAAAACAGGGAGATCTCAAAAGTAAAATCAAGTAATACATAATATTAACTGCAGTAGCAGAATGACTGACCATTTTCCTTAAAAGGTGGTTATATTCTTTAGTGACTGAAAGTGAGAAAAACAGATAATGTTGTTACTATGAGAAGAATCAAACAGACTTGTGTTTTAGTCCCAAATTACATTCATCCTTAGCAAAAACTTGCACTGCCAGTTTTACCTGTGGCCTTGTGTAGAGCCCACAAACATTCTTTTTTATTTAAAAGCAGTCTTAGCTGGTTAGAAGATGAATGTAGAACTCTGCTAAATACAAAGAAACTAGGGAGTTGTTTGTATTGGCTAAAATGATGATGTGTTTCACAGGTAATATTTTCAGTTTTAAGGAGGGGACTTTAGTGAACAAAGATGTTTACCAACACCTAACTGACTTCTGTAGAAAGGCAGATCTCTGATACAGGCATTCCAGAAGCCTTGCATGAAAGACAAATAGTTTACACAAACGTTCATCACCTATGCCACTAGGTACAGTAAGACAAACTAGAAATTAATATATAATTTAAAAAAAATTATCCAGGGAAGAAACGAATACACAGCCAGTTTTATAAAGAAATGTGTGTATAGAAGGATATGGTCCCTTGGGCTTTGGTTTTAAGTGTTTTTATTCAATCTAAGAATCTCAAATGCTTTTATAAAATGACCAAAAAATATCACCTTTCAGTCCAGCCAAACGAATGGACTTCTTATAATTACCTGTTCAAAGTGGTGCTGTGGGCTTGTGTTTGTTCCCAAGTCTGTTCCTGTCATTGGCAGTTCTTTCAGTTCCACATGGAATATGTAGAAAATAAATCCATAAAGAGCTGGTCCCAGACCATTGCATAATCCTCGAATTCCTGTTATCATTCCTTGAACGACACCTGAATTATTTAAACAAATTAGTGTACCACTTAGTTTTTCCTACTGTATAAGTGTAACTAAGACCTGAAATCACTTATTCTAAAGCCAAAGCTTTTATCAGACACTGGCAACTTACTGCAGTGGCATCAAGATTACTTTGATGCTATAAGCTCTACAAAGTACAGTGAGCTGTCTTGATGCAAATATAAGCTCAGGTATATTGAAATATAGGTCTAATTTAGAAACAAGTGAGCAGAATAATTTATTTCCTTAAAAATCTGGCTCAAAATCAGGCATGGGTTCATAAGCATCATAAGCACAGATGCTTTACGCACAGACTAAAAAACCTGTCCCCAAGCAGCTCCTTAAGAGTCAAATATAGCACTCCCTCTCCTTTTAAAAAAATACTTATTTATTTGGTTCCCTTGGGTCCTAGGTGTGGCATGCAAGCTTAGTTGCTCTGTGGCATGTGGGATCTTAGTTCCCTGACCAGGGATCTAACCTGCATCCCCTACACTGCAAGGTGAATTCTTAACCACTGGACCACCAGATAAGTCCCTAAGCCCCCTTTTATAGTCTGATTTTTGTTTTATCTCTGCGATCTTCTCCCGAATTTAAAAAGCAACTTGATTTGGCCACGGTCCTTTCCTTATTTATCAGCCAAGTGACTTCTGCTACTCTTTTGTAGTGCCCCCCTTTTTTCCTTTTGACATAAACAAGCTTTTCAAAGAATTATTCCTCATCTACTAGAATTTTAAGAATTAAGAGTTCCTGCCACAAAAACATAAGACAATAAAAATAAGTTCTTTATGTTCTTTAGATAACAAACATACAATATTAATGAAAGGGTATGGATAAGGAGATGGCAACCCACTCCAGGATTCTTGCCTGGAGAATCCCATGGATGGAGGAGCCTTGCAGGCTACAGTCCACGGGGTTACAAAGAGTGACACAACTCACTTTATCAGTTTATGTATCCCTGAGATATCTAACACATCACAGCAAATGTGTAATAACTAAATGGTTAGTGAATATAAGGTTATCAACCTTCATCACTAAATTTTTTAGCAAAAGAACAGATAGGGCCACATATTCACATTGAGAGACAAGGATATCTGCCTAAGGATAATGTCCTAGAATCTGCTTTTCCTCTTTACAATGAAAGCAACTTATTTTGGACTGAGGAGCCTGGTGGGCTACAGTCCATGGGGTCACAAAGAGTCGGACACGACTGAACGACTTCACCTTACAGTTGCTTTACAGCATTAGTTTCAGTTGTACCGCAAAGTGAGTCCGTTATACATATATCCACCCTTTTTTTTTTTGGATTTTCCCATATAGACCACTGTAGAGTACTTAGTACAATGAAGCAATTTAAAATTCTCTACTCTTAAGATATGCATATGCTTCAGTACTTAGGAAAGAGGAGAGAAAATTAGAATATCCTGTATTTTTAAGTCATTATCATTGGTTCCTATCAACCTACCTTGTTGATCAGCATCAGCGGTTCGTGAAACCAGTGCGCTGACAGCTGGAAAGGTAATGCTAGACATGGCTGCCACTGCCCCAGCAGCCCACATCATCCTGCAGTCAACAGCAGCAAAACAGAGCAGGACATTGTTAGTCTCCATCGTACCTGTGTTTAGATACGTATTTAAAGTCAAGTAACTCTTACTGAGAAAAGCTGTGGTACAGGAGAAAGGAGATCTAGCTCTTCTTTCCTCTATGACTGGACAAGTCATTTAAAAGTCTCACCCTATTTACTCTTCTAGAAAGCAGAAATACAGTCGCTTATTCACAAGAATGCTGTGGGTATTAATGTAGAATTGGGATATCACTTATCACATCTAAACTGTAAAGTGTGTTGGGTATTGTTTCTGCAGGACTGGGGGTGGGTGGAGAATGTTGGAATCATGTATAATACACAGAATGAAACATTAAATGTTTCCAAATGTTTGCTTGTAACTTATGGCAAGGTTCCCAGAGATTTGTGATTCAGTGTGAAAAAAAAAGCACTAATTTGATCTAAATGTGCTTCTGGCTTGATGTTTAAAAAAGAAATGTTTTCACTAAGTTGTGAGCATCTCTTTTACAAGCTAGACTGAAAACTACAATGTCCATCAGAACACACTCTTGGGTGCTTACTCATATCCACGCCCAAACAGATGATGTGTTCAGTTGAATGAAACACTACTGCAAACACTATGGAATTCAGTCCTGTAGTGTCTGAGCACAGAAGTGCGCATGGGCAGCCTGACAGCAGCAGCACCGTGACCATCAGCTCCCTACAGGAAACCAAACTGGCAAGGAAAGCAGAGAGCCTTCCAAGCATGAAGCCAGAACCAGAACTGGATTTCTGGTTTGCCATCAGTAATGATCAAAAAAGTGGTATTACTCCACTTTTTCATTCCTAACCTTGCTGCTCTGGGATTACATGTTATTTCCTAACAAACTAAATTGGACTAAATGCTCATTGGGGACTGAAAAGCTCAATAATCTCATTTAAAAAAAACCAATCTGTTGCTTAGATATAAAATGTCACTCCAATGTCCTCAAGTATTGTGTAAAGAATACACAAGTGAGATATCTGTTTATATACATTTTGAGGGAAAAAAAAAAAAGGCATACCAAAAGACAGATTAAAGTCTAACCCTTATTTGAGAAGTAAATTAAGAAATATAAAAATTTTGTCAGTTATACCCAAAAAAAGGTGAAAAATAAGAACAAGGCAAACACCAAAATTAAGAAAGTTAAAAGATTGGTACATACCAAGGTTCTGAACCAAAGCCATACCATGCCAGTTGTAATATTTGAAATCCCAGACCCAATAAAATGGTGTTCTTATTTCCAATTGACCTCATAAGTAAACTCAAGACTATGGTCTGGAAAATAAGAAAAATAAAAATGGTTTATTAGAATAGAATAAGCTTTTTAACACTGGAAAAAAAAGATACATGGTAACATTTCAATATCTAATATAAAAGGACTATTACCACATTTTGGTTTTAGAAATATAGACTATTTCTACATTTTTATTTTTCAGCAACAATTACCCTGAATAGACCTGAAATTATACCAGGTGAAATAAGCAGATGAAAGGTTCCTCTGCTGACAGATCCAGATTCAGGGGAAAAGTCAGAATACTGAAAATAGAAAGGTGAACTTTGTGTTCAGTACATTTAATGTACTATTTAAAATCAGAAATTGTAAATAGTAGGAATGAAAGGTTCTAACTCATGGTTTGGAGATTTCCTCTTACATAATAGCTTAAAAAATTTTTTTCCAGGTCCAAATTAATCCAAAATGATTATTCTCCTGTCTAAAGAAAACTGGAACAGTAACTTATATATCCTTCACTAAATTAACCTATTGTTGAAACCATGATGCTTTTATGAACAGTGAATCAGTTTAACAAGTATGACTTAGGAGTAGTGTAGGATAATAAATAATATAGCTTTGGGAAGAACAGCCTTAATCATAATCTTGGCTCTAATCATGTGACCCTGGGCAAGTCACTTCACTCTGAAACTCAGTCTTGTCTCTCACAAGATCAATAAAATAGTATCCACTTCAAAACTTTGTCATATGAGTCAGATGAAATGATAAACTTAGCATTATGCCCATTGTGCACATTTAATAAACAATATTACAGATTTTCTTGCTTTTCTTTCAAAGAAAAATTCAGCAGTGATTTGGGTACATTAGTGTTAAATACACCCCTTTAGATAGCTGGTAAGTCCATAGAGGAAGAAGTGAAAATAATTCAGGAAATCACTGTCAACTCAAAATTATCAAGTATAAGTTTAAAATTCATTAAATTGAGACAATCATTTAAGAGTTTAATCAGATTCAAATAAGCCAGTGGGTAATAAATGTAGATTCTTTTCATGATTCTTGAACAATAAACATTCACAGCTTTCTTCTCTGAGATTCTCCCTTAAATCAACTGAACGTAAAGTTGAATTCCACAAAGCACAAAACCTTGTTGGATTACATTCTTCAAAAACCACAGCCACAAAAAGGAACTCACTCAGAGTAAGCAGTTAGAAAAGAAAAACTTCCTTTGTATATGATACTTTAACATTTTCTCCCAAGGGCAAGGATTTTTTTTTTCTGTATCCCCAGCACCAAGTATAAGTTCTTAGTAAGTGTTTTAGAAAGCATGCATAATTTTAAATGTTACAATATTCTTAATAATATAAAGGAAGAAATTTCTTTAATTATCTAGGCTGAGCTAGGTGGGAAAAAAAATTAGTATCCCTTAATTCAATATAAGTCTCATTTTCAAGAGAACCAAGTCCCAAAAGTTAAAATGACTTGTGACTTAACCAAGATGACACAGCTAATTAACAGTTAACTGACATCAACTTGTCAGTCAACAGATATTTGCCCAGTTCCTACAATATGCAATGGCTATTTTAGGTCTGAGGGCACCGACTTGGGAACAGTGAATAGATCAAAGTACTGTTCAGAAAATATCTGGTTAGTCAAAATACTTGTTCCATAGATGGAAATACTTGTTCCATGAGATGGAAAAACCCAAGCGGACTTTTTGGCCAACCCACTAGATCACCTCCAAGTAAAGAGAAAATAGTCAAATTTGAGGTTGTAGCTACTATGAAGAAAATAAAATAAGGCAGTGTGATAGAGGTGCTGCTCGAACCAGGATGTGCAGGAAAGGCCTTTCTGAGGTGACAGCTGAATGAAGAGGAGGGGGTAATCATATGAGTACCCAGGGGAAAAGGGCACTCCAACTCAAGTGTATGTGGAGAAAAGAGGAAAATGAGGTTTTGTCAAGAGCCTAGATGTTATTCTGATTGTGACAGAAAGAGAATATTGAACAAGAAAGACTCAATTTCAACTTTACAAAAATCCCTCTGTCAGGTGGCAAACAGTAGGGAGACAGGTATGGAAACAGACCAAATCCGCATCTAAAGACAAAGCAGAAGCCACAGTGAGATGTTAAGAGGGATGTAGTCATGATGAAATAAAATTCTCTAACTGTTGGGTGGGTGACTCACAAACTAGAGAGCAATTACACCACAGAAGTTCTCCCACTGGGGTGAAGGTTCTGAGCCACACATCAACCTTCCCAACCTCGCTATCCAGCAACAGAAGGAGGAATCCCCAGAGAAACTGCCTTTGAAGGCCAGCAGGATTTGATTGCAGGACTTCCACAGGACTGGGGCAAACAGAGACACCACTCCTGGAGGGCACACACAGGGTCTTGTGCACACCAGGACCTAGGGAAAAGGAGCAGTAACCCCACAGGAGACTGAACTAGCGTTGGGGGGTCTCTTGCAGAGGTGGTGCTAAGGGGCGGTGGTGGCGGCTGTGGCTCACCACAGGGACGAGGAGCAGCAGCTCTTGGAAGTGCTCAGAGGTGTGAGGCCTAAAGAGGCCATCGTCAGCCCCACCAAAGAGTGTAAGCTCCAGTGCTGGCTCACCTCAGGCCAACCAACCAACAGAAGCCCCACCCATTAGCAGACAGAGTTTAGCTGAGCGAGACCCAGCTATACCCATCATCAATCCCTCCCATCAGGAAGCTTGCACAAGCCTCTTGCATCATCCACCAGAGGGCAGACAGCAGAAGCAAGAAGAGCTAGAATCCTGCAGCCTGCAGAACGAAAACCACAATCACAAAAAGTTAGATGAAATGAAAAGGAAGAGGGTTATGTTCTACATACAGGGACAAGATAAAACCCTAGAAACACAACTAAATGTGGAGGCAGGCAGCCTTCCTGAAAAAGAATTCAGAATAATGATAGTGAAGATGATCCAGGATCTTGGAAAAAGAAAGGAGGGAAGGATCAAAAAGATGCAAGAAATGTTTAACAAAGACCTAGAAGAACTAAAGAACAGACAGAGATAAACAATACGATAACTGAAATGAAAAATACACGAGAAGGAATCAATAGCAGAATAACTAAGGCAGAAGAACGGATAAGTGGCCTGGAAGACAGAATGATGGAAATCACTGCTGACAAACAGAATAAAGAAAAAATGAAGAGAGCCTAAGAGACCTCTGGGACAACATTAAATGCGCCAACCTTTGCATTATATGGGTCCCAAAGAAGAGAGAAAAAGGACCCAGGAAAATATTTGGAGAGAGAACAGCTGAAAAATTCCCTAACATGGCAAAGGAAACAGTCAACCAAGTCCAGGAAGCGCAGAGTCCCAGGCAGGAAAAACCCAAGGATGAACACACTGAGACACATGGTAATCAAACTCACAAAAATTAAAGACAAAGAAAAAAATATTAACAGCAACAAGGCAAAAACTATAAATAACATACAAGGGAACTCCTATAAGGTTTTCAGCTGATTTCTCAGCAGAAATTCTGCAAGCCAAAAGGGAATGGCGTGATATATTTAAAATGATGAAAGGGAAGAACCTACAACCAAGAATATCTGTCCAGTGAGGCTCTCATTCAGATTTGACAGAGAAATCAAGTTTTACAGACAAGTAAAAGCAAACATAATTCAGCACCACCAGACCAGCTTTGCAACAATGCTAAAGAAACTGCTCTAGAGAAAGAAGCAACTTAAAACAACCTTGTACATATACAAACTGCTATATTGACACCTCAGGGGAACAGCAAACCCAAAAACTACAATAGATAAACACACAAAAGAGAAAAAGCAACCAAACCCAGCACTAAAGATAGTCATCAAACCACAAAATAAGAGAATGAAAGAGAAGGGAAGAAAACTACAAAAACAAACTGAAAACATTTAAGAAAACAGCAATAGGAACACAATACTTATCCTTAAATGTATAAGGATGTTTACATCAATACTTAACCTTAAATGTGAACAAATGGATTAAATGCACTACCAAAAGACATAGAGTGGCTGAATGGATACAAAAACAAGACCCATATCTATCTATCTATCTATATATATACATGATGTCTACAAGAAATCCACCTCAGATGGCCAAGAGGCCCATGAAAAGATGTTCAACATCACAAATTACTAGAGAAATGCAAATCAAAACTACAATGAGGTATCACCTTACACCAGTCAAAATGGCTATCATCAAAAAAAATCTACAAACAATAAATGCTGGAGAGGGTGAGGGGAGAAAGGAACCTTCCTACACTATTGATGAAAATGTAAATTGGTACAGCCTTTACAGAGAACAGTATGGAGGCTCCTCAAAATTAAAAACAGCTACCATATGACCCTGCAATCCCACTCAGGATACATGCCCTTGAACTCACTGCAACACTGTTTACAATAGTCAAGACATGGAAGCAACCTAAAAAGTCCACCGACAGGTGAATGAATAAAGATGATGGGGCACATATATACAGTGGAGTATTACTCTGCCATTGAAAAGAATGAAATAATGTCATTTGCAGCAACATGGATGGACCTGGAGATTATCATACTTAGTGTAGTCAGAGAAAGAGAAATATCGTATGATATTTATGATATTGCTTATATGAAGAATCTAAAAAGAAATTATGCAAGTGAGCTTCACTGTGTAGCACAGGGAGCTCTGCGAAATGCTATGTGGCAGCCTGGATGGGAAAGGAGCTTGGGGGAGAATGCATACATGGATATGTGCGGCTGAGTCACTTCGCTGTGCACCTGAAACTACAGCATCGTTAAACAGCTATATTCCAACATACAAGTAAAAGTTTAAAAGCAAAAACAAACAAACATTAAAAGTTTAAAAACAAAAACAAAACAACACACAAACAAAAATACCCAAATATGTTTTGGAGAGAGAGGTGAAAGGAGATGCCATCTGATGGGCTGGATGTAGGAGAAGGAGAAAGAAAGGAATCAAGAATGGTGACAAGGTTCCTGGCCTCAACAACTGGGAGAGCGGTGATGGCACTGAATGAGATGAGCAGCGTGGGTGGAAGGAAGCCAGGTTGCAGTCATGGCCATATCAGGTTTGAGATGTCCAGCAGATGTGTCTGACAGCACTGGCTTGGTATAAATTTGGATGTCACCAGAACACAGGTGACCAGATGACAGCACCAAGGAAGAGAAATGGGCAGAACTAACTGTATTCATGCACTCATGTAAATATTTAGTGCAAATATAATGAACTCATGCCTACTGGTGCCATGGAAGTGATGGGCCTATGGCGAACCAGAGAGTAAAGGCCCCCAAGGGGACGGCAACCATGTGGCTTCTATTGAAAGACTGTACCATGTTATTAGATCTCATAATTTTGGGTGAGAAGCTACATTTATATATTTACTATGGGAAAAAAAGTGACCTCTAATTTAGCACCCGTGGGGCTGCAGGTGGAGTTTAAGGTGCTAGAGTGACAAAAACAAATTATGATATAATTCTGACCTCACATCTTCCAAGAGCTCTACTAGAGTTCATGATCTACTGAGGCAAAAATAATCAGAAATAAATAGGTGAAATTCTTAATACAGTGCATTTTGTACTATGATAGAGATATAGGCAAGGTAATATGAGAACTCAGAGAAGGAAGGAATACTCAAGGGGTAAAACGGGGAGGCAGGAGGCACGGCAGGAACAAAGGCACAAGGGCAAGCAAGAAAATAAACAAAGGGAGGCACCAATGGGGACCTGCAAGCAGCTCTGTGCTGCTGGAGAGACAAAGTCACTAGTTTTTCACTTGAAAGGTCAACAGGGGAGAAGTCATTCTCAATTGTATACCTGCCAGAAATGAAAACATAACATAATGGTTCTACCTTTCGGGTTGTAAACTATACTTGACATTTTAATTCATACAATGACAAACTATAATTATCAATATTTACATGCAGGCTCAGTTCAGTTCAGTCGCTCAGTTGTGTCCGACTCTTTGCGACCCCATGAACTGCAGCACACTAGGCCTCCCTGTCCATCACCAACTCCCGGAGTCCACCCAAACCCTTGTCCATCGAGTCAGTGATGCCATCCAGCCATCTCATCCTCTGTCGTCCCCTTCTCCTGCCCTCAATCTTTCCCAGCATCAGGGTCTTTTCAAGTGAGTCAGCTCTTCGCGTCAAGTGGCCAAAGCATTGGAGTTTCAGCTTCAACATCAGTCCCTCCAATGAACACCCAGGACTGATCTATTTACTCCTATTCACCTGTTTTTGAAATTTAATTAATTTTCTCACTTTCAGAAATGTGATTTTACATCTCAAAACCGACATCCCTATGTAGGCCCCCAAAGCTGACTGGTCAATTAGGTACTGCATTCTTTGTGGACCATGTTTCTCTATACAGAATCTGCTGTGCTATCAGCGCCGGCGAGGCCGAGGCGTGCTCCTTCCCAGATTCACAGCCCTCATGAACCTGCTACTGCAGGATGCTTTCTAAGGCTAACCCAACCATGCTCCCTCCCGGGTTCACATGTCTGCCTGCCCTGATTCTGAGCTCTTCTTAGGGCTGTTTTCCATTTTGTATCCTTTGTACCTGATGCCATCTACTGAGCAAAGGGAAAATTTCCTCTAAAGCACCTTCAATTACTCATTCAAGCAGTCCACAGTGTGCTCAAATTTACCAGGTGCCCACCTACAGCTTCCAGACTCAGTTAAGTATGAAACAGAACTTAGGACCGTATAACTACTGACCTCTTAAGTGTCATTATAGGAACTGTTAGCCTGTTCTCTTTAAGATCCAAATCAAATAAAATAGTAGCAAATCTAATCACAGCAATATATGAAAAAGATAAGATGTAACTATCAGGCTAGATTTACCTCAGGATTCAAGGTCAGTTAACATTTGGTAACTCATCAAGCTTTAGTCTTAGTACACTTTACTTCATGTTTAGAAAGGTGTTTTTTTTTAAAGCTATTTGTATATACTGGCAATACTATATTTTCCTCCAAAGATAAAGAACACATTTCTGGCAGCAAGGAATGAATATTTAAATGCAGTGTTTTTCCAGATCAAGGATTCTTAGGATAAAACTGAGGTTAAAAATAGGACTAATAATTAGTGCCACATGTATGCGTGTGTAAAGTCATGGGGGAAGTATATTACAGAATTTAAAGTTTCTAACTAAACCTTCCAGAAATTCATAAATGATGAGATCTGCAGAAGCAATCCTACCGAGGAGATGGTGAACCATCCACGAATACTATCAAATAGAGTTTACTTACCACTTTAAGAGTACAGTAAGACAAAGCTGCAACCCAGGAGACTGGATTTCAGATGGGAAAGTGTGTTAGGGTAGAGTGAGTGAGAGAGAGAGAGAGAGTGAGTGTGTGTGTGAAAATCAAAGCCAAGAGAGTGTGTGAGAAAGTGTGTGAGAAAATCAAAGCCAAGAGTGTGTGTGTATGTGTGAGAAAATCAAAGCCAAGAGTGTGTATGTGTGAGAAAATCAAAGTCAAGAGTGTGTGTGTGTGTGTGTGTGTGTGTGAAAATCAAAGCCAAACAGGAAGAAAGGGGAGAAAAGCCAAGTGTGTGTGTGTGTATGAAAATCAAAGCCAAACAGGAAGAAAGGGGAGAGAAGCCAAGTGTGTGTGTGTGTGTGTGTGTGTGTGTGTGTGTGTGTGTGTGTGTGTGTGTGTGTGTGTGTGTGTGTGTGTGTGTGTGTGTGTGTGTGTGTGTGTGTGTGTGTGTGTGTGTGTGTGTGTGAAAATCAAAGCCAAACAGGAAGAAAGGGGAGAGTCTTTTCCACCTTGGGGAAAGTATGGAACAGAGATAATACGAAGGTCAGGATGAAATATCTCCTAAGGAAATCCAGATTCTTGTGTTAATTAATATCTTATTTTTCAAACAACCACTGGCTCCCAACTGGGTTTCCAAGATAAAAATACCTTCATGTCACTTCTCTGTTCAAAACGCTCCCATGGCTTCCTAGCTTCTTATCAAGCCTTATGGAGACCTGGAAGACCCCACACAAATCTGGTCCCTCTCCACCTCTTGGGTTTAATTTCCTGACACGCTCCCTTGTTCACTCCAGCAGGGCCATCCTGTCCCCTGGCTGCTTTTCACACATCTAGGAATGGTCTCTCAGAGGTGCAGTGCTGTGCTGGTGGCTGGGAATTCTCCTCCTCCAGGTATTCTAGTGGATTGCTCCTCATTCCTTTGGGTCTCGGCTCAAATGGCACTTGCATCAGCAAAGCCTTCCCACTCTCCCAGATAAAATAACACCCTGCCCTGGCCACGGGCTGCACCCCTTTCATACACCTTTTCTCTAGTTTTCATTACACCAGATATGTTTACACCGACACCTTTATTCATCTTCTTATCCCACAAGAATGCTAACTTTACAACAGCAGGGATTTAGTTAAGTTCACTGCTGTATCACAAGAGCCTGACTCATGACAGGTATTCAATAAACATTTACTGAATTAATCATTCAACGGTAGAACAAGACTAACATAAAATTTCTGATTTTATGCAGGTGACTATATTCTAGTGTAAATAGATACACTGTCTTTCTTGTTTACACATCATATGTTGATTAGTATGTGTCAATCAATACTACCTACACTAACAGAATTATTATCTCTGAACCTTCAAACATCTCTCCCTCTAATGAGAAAGAAACTCACCTGTGCAATAATAGAAAGAATGCCAAGGACTGCTATAAATGCTGCAACACTTTCTGGTGAAAATTTCATTATCTAGAGGATTTCCAAAAAAGTAACGTTAATAAATATAAAAGCACAACAAATACCATACTAACATAACAACCTGTATATTAACATTAAATAGGCCAAGAAAAGAAAATGCAATTCATTCATAATCAAAGAACTACTCAAAGGAAGAATCTGGCATTCACTGAGAACCAAAATTATAACAAGATGATGAAAGTAACAGCTACTTAACTCAGATTAAGTTAACTTTAAATCCTGATCCCTTCATTTTGATTTCCTAAATTGGAGACTGCTATCAAGCATTTAAAATCTATTTTACAAATAAATATCGCACCACTTTGTAATTTTCATGCATATTGATAAAGGCTTAATCTCTGCCAAGTAAGATTAGTGTCAAGGAGAAAAAAACTAATGCTCTCATTCTGGCTAGCTGCTTTATTAGTATATGCTCTAAATCACAAAGAGACTGTATGGGGCAGGTAAATGGATTAAAGCATTCCGTCACCTCTGTAAGGAACACATAAACTCAGACCACACACGCTGACAGGAAGGTTACCTCTTTTTGCCTAAGCCAAGAGTCTTAATAGAAATGCATCAGTCACACTAACTAGGAAGTTAATTCTAGCGAACCATGATTTCTAAAATGATAGTCATTTTAAAAAGTCTCTATTCTTGTAGCTCTCTCAAGATTAAATTTTTTTATTAAGGCACTAAACAATGAAAGAAAAGTCCACTTTAGTAGAAAAGAATTTTACCTGTCTGAGGTATAAAAAAAAGCTGGAATATTGGCCTGCCTCTGGTAAGTAGGAGAGAAACACGGTAATGCAGATGAGCAGCACGATGGAGTCTTGGCCCACCTTTTTTAAGGACTAGAACAAGAAAAAGACCAGCATAAGGTTTTATATCAAAACACTGAACTATGCTTAAGAACATGTATCATCTGGCAGTGTACATACAGACACCTAGTTGTCATTTTTTTCCCCCAGTTTATTCTCATCCTCCCCCAAACTATTCTGAAGTTTCCATAAAAATCCATCACGATGTTTTCCCCAAAGAAACATCCGTAACAAAACATTAATGCTGCACTGAATCACACATTCATGTTTTTGCCAAAATGTATAAAGTTACCGCAAAGGGGTCAGCCTGTTCCCAGGAAATGGGTGCTCCCCACGACGCAGGCCGCATCTTCTCAGGTAATGACTCCGGCACAGCAACCAGGATAAAACAAATATCTAGCAAAGCTATCGCTGTCGCCAGGACCACCACCAAGCTGTCCCCATACACTCGTCCAAGATAAGCCCCAATTGCAGGGCTGGTTACCAGACTTGCAGCGAACGTTGCCGAAACCTGCAGCAAACCGGTATCAACAGAAAGAGACCAGTAAGGACACCCTGGCTCCTTGCACACCAGGGAGACGCTGACTGACGTCAGTCCTCCTACTGCTCCCTTTCCTCCTCCCTGTGCTGGTTTTCCCACACATTCTTCTTTTGCAGGAGGAGAAAAGAATTAGATTCTTAACTAGAAATATGTAATAACCTCTAAGATAGTGCCTTCAAACTTTCTTTTAAGCCTTGGCGCCCTCTGTTTAAATAAATCCTACTGACAAACTTATAAGTAAAAATATATTTAAAAATAAACCAAAATTGTTTTAGTTGAAGAAGGGTTGGGAGCCTGGATTACTGTCCAAATACCCACCCTTACCCCAGGTGCCAGGCATGCTGGTCCCCAGGGTGCCTCCACAGTCCCATGGTGCTCTGTGGAAAGAGTCTAAAATGATACTCTATGGAAATTCAATGCCACTGCGACTTCTCCCCCAATACCAAAATTAAACGAATTTTTACTGGCTAAAATACAGCTGAAAGACTTTAAAGTTTATCTCTTCAGCAGTAACAGTGTTAAGCCACAACACAAAACTGAGCTTGGTCATCATTAGGTGGTAGGGTTAGGAAGGACGAGAGCTTCGATCCTTGATGCTGAGCACATCTCTAACCATGTCTCTCTCAAATTCTGAGGAAGTCCGTACACGTCTGGTTGAAGATGCAGATCAAAGTAGAGAAGACACAGGTGGAGAAAAACTGCTAATCCCAGACATATCTGGCCTACTGGACAAAGTGTTCTGCAAACCAACAGTAGATGAGACAGCACGGTAGAGACAACAGTAGAGAGACACACTCTTCAGAGGGCAGTTAGAAATTAATGTTGAAGGTCCAGGAGCTCCTGCTCACCACTCTGCGCTTTATTGTTTCTGTGCTCTTTCTGACTTTTGCATGGAGCATTTAACGTGCACAGGAGTGCTTATTTATAGCTGCTTATTATTTCTTTAATATTTATTTGGCTGCACTGGTCTTAGCTGCAGCATGCGGGATTTTTAGTTGTAGCATGCAAACTTAGTTGTGGCATACAGAATTTAGAGTTCCCTCACCAGGGATCCAGTCTGGGCCCTCTGCACTGGAAGTGCAGGGTCTTGGGCACTGGACCACCTGGGGAAGTTCCTATAGCTGTTTATTAATAATACACATTCAGGATAAGCAATTCAATTGTCAGTGGTCAACTATCTGACAAATATATAAAATGCTAATAACTATCAACATCTAGCTATCAACCCAAACATTCATCAACTAGTAAATGGCTAAACAAAATGTGGTATGTCCCACACAGTGGTATACTACACAACAATAAAAGGAACTACTGACATATGTATCAGCATAGAAAAACCTCCTAAGATTATGCTACGTGTAGACACAAAAGACTACATTTTACATTATTTCTTTCTATGAAATTTCTATTGAAAGCAAAACTACAGAGACAGAAAGCAGCTGCCTGAGGTCAGGGGTGAAGTGGGGATGGATGCCAGATGTGCCCAAGGGAACTTTTCAGGATGATAGAGAGGCTTTAAAACTGGATTCTGGTAGGGACCTGGGCATAAGCAGAGCTCTGGCACTGAGCTGGGAAAGGGGCAACGGTTCTCACTGTGAAAGTCAATGAGGGATCTGGGAATATTCTCAGGATCACAGTGCAAAGGCAGAGGGAAGGGCCTAATCAGAGTGTAGGTTATTTCATGTCACTTCCCTTCTCAGTTCTCCCCACCTGGTGGCCGTTTGTTCCTGACCGAACAGGAGGGCCACAAAGATCACCTTCACCTCTTTTATCTACATCCATATAACTTTGAGAAGACTGAAGTTGTCATTTACTAGTTGTGCCTTTAAAACATGAAGCTTCCAGGCTGAAAATTATTAATTTCAAGGATTTAGCTAAGACAAAATAAATCACTTTAGCAAAAACAGAAACAATCTGGACTATGGCCACAAAACTGATTTATCTATCCACACAAAATGGATAATTTTAGAGTACGTATGTGTGCATGCTCAGTCACGTCTGACTCTTTGTGACCCCATGGACTGTAGCCACTAGGCTCCTCTGTCCATGGGATTTTCTAGGCAAGAATACCAGAGTGGGTTGCCATTTCCTTCTCCAGGGGATCTTCCCCACCCAGGGACTAAACTGGCATCTCTTCTGCCTCCTGTATTGAGCAGGCAGATTCTTTACCAACTGTGGCACCCGGGAAGCTGTTTAAAAACATCCCGGCTATTTTAGTCTTATTACATATTAAATAGTTCCTTTAGTAGTCTATTAAAAAGAACTTTTATAAGGTAAAAATATTTCACTGTAGTTTCAAATCTGACATGTCTGACAAATACTGAATGAAAAGAGCAGAACTTACATGGCTTTTGTGCTGAAAAAAAATTTTAATATAATCTAACGGATGATTTTTATAAAATGCATTTATGTAAAAATAATCTTGTAATGCAAAGGCTGTACTCCTTGTAATAAGAGACAATATGGGGTGTTTTTCAGCAGATAAAGGTATTAGACTAACATACCAGGCCATACGCCATACTTCTTTCATGTTCTTGGGTTATATCTGCTACATATGCAAATACCACGGAGAAAGTCACTGCAAAAACCCCAGAAACAGAGATAACAGCAAAGTACCACCTAGGATTAAAAGACAATTGACAAGAAAAGGTTAGAACAATCACCGTTACCTTGATCTACCTTCATTTCTATAAGTGAACTAATGTAAGAACAGCTCATTTCAGTCAACAGCTAGTAGACAATTCATAGATTAATTCTTCTATAAATCATAAGCTCCAGATATTATGAAAACATTGGGCTAGAATTGGGCCTTCAATAGCAGCTCAGCTACTGTGCAGGAATATTTAAAATTAGATAATGTTTTCAGGTCCATTTTTTACCCAACTGTTGAGTAAGTGGTTTTGTTCTTTTATTAGGTGGCTTTGTTGTTGTTTCTACTAAAAATAGCAATAAACTAGAGTTTACTGTAATTCATCTTATTTCCCATCACAGTACTACACAAAAAAACAAAATTTAGTAAATAAAACTGAGGGGGCAAATTAGTTCCTCAGTTTCTATCACCTTAAGTTTATATATAAAAAACTAGATGTTTTTCCATAAGTTATCTTTAGCTCTTCAAATGTTGCCAAAACAAAGGATTCAGTTTCCATATATATAGAAGAAATCTGTATGGCAGTGTCCAATATAAATACTATAAAACGAACAAAAGCCATTTTAAAAAGCAAACTACATTTTGCTATTCATGATTCAAACATACCTTGCTGAGAATAAGAAGTTTCTGTTGTAATGATGACTCTCAGTTTTTTAAGTCAAGTATAATTACACTTCACTTTCAAAATATCATGCCACCAGTACTTTACTGCTTACTAGATTTTTTTCTAACATGCTGCTTTTCACAGCAAATAATTTGTTCATATGCTAGATTTGTCAGTAAGATTTCATTTACATGATTAGCATTCGTCAGGGGTTTGGCCTTTAGGGTAACATCTCACCTATGAGAAAGGAAGATCCTGCCCCATAAATACCCCTGGTTCTAGATACTCCATGGAAATACAGCCCATCTATGATGCAGAAGTAACTAACATTAACACTCAAGTGGCGAAGACGTTAGTCAAAGAATTAATACAGTTACCTACAACTAAACTGGGCTCTATTATCTTGGGAAAATCATTCTCATTGTGAGTTTTCTCTCCCTCCTTCCCCAGTGAAAGACTTGATTCTAATCAAGGTGGCCAAGAGCCCAGTCTCTCTTAACTAGGATGTGCCTGAAATCTGACCAAAAAGACACAAGCAGAGGTTGGGTGAAAATTCTAAAGTTTCCCTAAAAGAAGGCGATGTGCTCTTCTTAAGCCACTCCTTCCACCTTGCTGCCTGAAGGTGACAAGCTGGAACCATCCTGGACAGCAAGGTGACAGCAGAGGATGGCAGAGCATGAAGACGAAAAAAGTCTGGTTTCTAGGACCTGCCATATCAGCTCTGAGCTGCTCAGCTCCAGACTTCTTTCACATGGAGAGAGCAATTAGCAATGAATTTCCCTGGTTTTGAGAAACTACTATTTGGGACTTAACTGATATATAACTAGGTCTCTTCCTAATTAATACAGTTAATGATGATAAACTGTGTTTGTTTTTTTTAACATTCTACTTAAGAAAATTAAAAGTTAGCAATTCTATCCAATCCCTAAAATATTGTTTTGAAATTTGGGCTATGAAATCCAAAAGCAGGTAAGCTAGTAGTCTACATGCTTTCTATAGCGGCAACAAGTTCAAAACATTTTATTACTTATTACTATATTTTTAATTAGCTGTATTATTCAGCTACTATATTTTATCTGTATCAAAGAATAAATGTATTAGAAATATATATTCAAAACCTACATAAATAAGATGGAAAAAAGTGAAAGAAATGAGGGGAAATTCAGAAAATAATTAACAGTTAATATTTAATTGCTATAATCTGAATATGTACATACCATGGGCTGATTTTCATTAGAGGAATTGGGGCACACGTGAAAAATACTGTTAGCAGCAAGAAGGATTTTCGGCCCCAAACATCAGAAAGAGCACCAATAAGAGGGGCACTGAGGAATGACAACAAACCCTAAAAAACAGTTAAATGAAGAAAATACATATACTATGTATATTGATGAGACAAAAATAAATCATTTTAAAGAAGAATTTTAAACAAGTCTATTTCTAAAATTAGTACATCACCAAATTTTAGATAAGGAGCTTATTTCTTGTCTGTACATAACTGAAAATTCCCAAGACTGTCCAGAATCATCAGCAGGGCTTTGGTAGCACATTAAATACTAAATGTTCTAATGAATTTTTGACTACAACTCTATACTAGCAATTCTAGAAGGAATATTATATGCTTATTTTCTGTTTATAAACCTGTTGATCACAGGGAATCAACAGTAAAGAAAATGTAGAATAATCAATACCATAATGATATATTTCATATTCGTATATTTTTTAAATAGTTCTTTTCTCTTCAATATATATTCTTGTTGCTAGTTTACAAAAGTGCTCAGATCTCCATAATGAAAATGCCAACATATAAAACACAGGGGAATATGTTATGATGTGGCTTATCATTGTTATACATAGTTGGCTATATCTGAGCCAAATCGATTTAGAACTCAGTTCATTTAAAAAGTGTTACGCAATCCCCTGAGGTATATACTCCAATTGTAAAAATTAACACTTAGCAGATTGATCCAATAGCATAATGGACTGGCAGAATTACATATATGTAAGTGTATGCGTATATGTTTGTGTACATGCATATACATATGTATATATACAGGACTGATCTTACCTTTACTCCTTGAATTAGGCCATTCATCAGAAATGTATGTTTAGGGAAGGTTTCATGTAATACCTAAAAAATAAAAACAAAATAAAAAGCTCATGCTACATTTTAGTCCTAGTAAAAGTTAAACTGCCCCTTCATAATACAATCAAATTTTATTTCATATAATTTTTAGGTTTGTATGACACTATGAGTATGAGTAAATACTAATAATACTAAACATTTACATGGCATTTACTATATCACAAGGCATTAAATTGCACACTGTAGCACATTATCTCCTTTAATTCTTCATAGCAGCCCTATAGGAAAACTGATACATTCAGAGGTTAAATATCTTATCCAACATCACAGCAAGGCAGGAAGTCAAGCTTGAAGGTCCATGCTTTATTCACTATGCTATCCTGCTTCCTACATATAACTGACTGACTTACAACTCCCTTTACAGATAGGTGTATTATCTAAGATAGAAGATTAGGAGAATAAATAGAGAAATTTTAATTGCCAAAAGCAGACCTAGAGATAACTGGGCTTCCCAGGTGGCTCAGAAGGTAAATAATCGGCCTGTAATGCAGGAGACCTGGGTTCAATCCCTGGGTCAGGAAGATCCCCTGAGAAGGAAATGGCAACCCACTCCAGTCTTCTTGCCTAGACAATCTCATGGACAAGAGGAGCCTGGGGGGCTACAGTCCGTGGGATCACAAAGAGTCAGACATGACTGAGCAACAAAGCACACAGCAATAAAATTAAGAAATATTTATTACTCAAAATCACTAACATGCAAAACATCACGTTTATGGTATTCATACATTTTGTGATTCTCAACCGAGGGTGACTTTGATCCCCAAAGGACACCTGGCAATGTCAGAAACATTTCTGTCACAACCTGAGGGATGGAGGAGGGTGGCAGTGGAGAGGGAGAGGAAAGGTGTTACCAGCATCTATTAGGTAGAGGTTAGGAAGGCTGCTAAACATCCTACAACACACAAGTCAGCTCCCCTTGTCCCACCCTCCACGACAAATAATCATATGGCCCGAAATCTTAGTAGTTTAGAAATCCTATTATTTGTTATTTATAGTAAAGACTCATGGATTTAAAGAAGGCGTCTGCAAACTTTTTCTGTGAAGGACCAGAGAGTAAATATTTTCAGTTTATTCTAACTCTGCAGGCCACACAGCCTCTGTCATAGATGCTCAACTCAATCAAAGCAGCCACAGACTATATGTAAATGAATAGGCATGGTTGTTCCAATCAAACTTTATTTACAAAAAACCAGGCTAGCAGTATTTGCTCTGGCCATAGCTTCCCCAAACCTTTCATAACTCAAATCTGCTTTTCTTCCAGTTACTACTAATGGCCAGCTTTTTTAGGGACAAGAATGGGTTTGGTATTAGAAAGACTGAAGGACATAATGAATACCTACAAGAAATTTTATAATATGTTAAATCCTACTGATAACAGTTCACTTTGCAAGGCTATCTTTCATTCTAATCAATCTGGTCTCTTTACTGTTTTTAGAATGTTCCTGTGCTTTCCAATATTCATACTTTTATACATGATATCCTGTCCATCTTAAATGTTTGTTCTCCTCTGTCGTCGCAGTTCCGTCACTAAGTCACGTCCGACTCTTTGGAACCCCATGAATTACAGCAGGCCAGGCTTCTCTGTCCAGCACTATCTCCCTGAGTTTGCTCAAACTCATGTCCATTGAGTCAGTGATACCATCCAACCATCTCATCTTCTGTCAACCCCCTTCTCTTGCCCTCAATTTTTCCCAGCATCAGGGTCTTTTCCAATGAGTCTTCCTCCAAATCTTCCACATTCTACCAAACTTTCCTATCCAAAACAATCTATTTCTCCTTTAGGACCATATAATAGGCAATTACAACACTCTCACATACAGCTTTGTAAGGGGTTTCGCAGGTGGCACTAGAGGTGAAGAATCCATCTGCCAATGCAGGAGATACAGGAGATAAAGGTTGGATTCCTGGGTCAGGAAGATCCCCTGGAGAAGGAAATGGCCACCTACTCCAGTATTCTTGTCTGGAGAATCCCATGGACAGACGAGCCTAGCGGGCTTCAGTCCATGAGGTAGCAAAGAGTTGGACACGACTGATGACTAACACTTCTGTGTTAGCTCGTGCTTGTACTTTTTCTCTCTCAAGGTATTTAATAAATATTTCTTTTCAATTATATTTCAAGACAGACAGGCACTATATCTACTATATATGCCTTGCATCTAATATATTTTTATCTCTTTTGGTACCTCAAAGATAGTGCCTTTATATAGTAACTGTTCACTAAACATTCATAATTAACAGGTTAAAAATTCTGCTTTCAAAATGACTTAATATAACATGCAAACTGACTTAACCAATTTAAAAAACAGAAACTATTTCTCAGAAAAAAATACTAAGACATTTATACAGAAGAGATGTAGGAGGTCTGGAGTCCAGGGTCTTGCTCCTTAACACAGATTGTGCATCTAGCAGTTTGGAACATCAATATTTCTAGAACCATCAATCCACTGAAAAAGTGAAGCCACTTCTTAGCATTATAGAGCCTACTGTCGTTAATTCTTTTAACCTAAATGTATATTATTCAGTCAACCAACAATCACTATTTGAACACCAATATGAACCAACCATATAGTCATAACCTCTCAAAGTGTTAAGATTACAGTTCTTAAAAGTATTTGCCAGTATAAAATTCTCCTATGTAATTAACATACATCCCCTTCATGGAGACTTCACCATCCTCTCCTGCAGAGGCCCGCCACATAGAACATAGCTTTTGTTCTTTGACTGTATTCTGTGTTCTTCGACTGTATTCTAGAACAATGCTCTATAAGCTCTATGAGCTTCAAACTCAAAGATAACTGCAAACACATGAAAATATTTTTTTAATTCTTTTAACTTCACCTTGCTTTTTAAAACAAAGGCTATTATAAATCCAAAACCAAATATTTATTATAACTGATACATCTTAAGTTTGGTTATTTGTTAAATGAGTTAATTCAAAGAGTATCTTTGAAAACTGAAATACTTAAGCTCTGTAACTTTTGAGAGTTGTGTATGGGAAGAGAGATGAACATAAAATACAAATAAACTCACTTATATCTTCACTCTCATCTTCCGTTTTTAGATGTACATAAGAGCTGATCCAGCAGGCACCATTTATGATCAGTTTCAAAACTCGTGAGGCAGAAGTAAACGATGTTTAAAGGTTAACAGATTTTTGGGAAAAAGAACAAAGTGCTACAGCTGGGTGCCTTCTACCTCAGAACTCACTTCTCCCCACACCCCAACACTGGGGAGAGTAGGAGTCCAGAACAGAGAAAAGAGGACTGCTAATGAAGTCAACAGCAAAAAATTGCAAAGAAAGTCTCAAAATGAGCAAAATCTTTTTTAAAAGCCCACAATGAATTACTATATTGGTTCTTAATTAGTGATGTATACTAGATATATGAGAATCACTTCTAAAAAATACATATGCCTGAGCCTACCCCTGGTCATGAGTAGCAAGCCCAGGAGACGGTGAAGGACAGGGAAGCCTGGCATGCTGCAGTCCATGGGGTCTTGACTGAGCGACTGAACAACATTGTAAAAGCTGAAATCTTTACCTCCAATTGGCCAATCTGGCTCACTGAGGCTGGTAAAGCATAACCTGAAGCTAAAATTGCCTAACTGAAGGGTGCCTGGAGGGATAAACAGGACTTCAGGAGAACTTGCCTGTCCTGTCATGCTTATATATTGCTTAAGGGTTACAACAGGCACATATTATGTTACTGATTATTAAAAAAGTAACATATAGTTAATTCCCTGGTGGTCTATTGGTTGGAATTCTGCGTTTTCCATTGCAGGGAGCACAGATAGGATCCCTCAAGCTGTGTCATGGCAAAAAAAAAAAAAAGTAACATACATTGATAAAATATATAGAGGTTTGTGTATATATAGATTTCTCGTGTACAATTTCTTCAGCGATATTTCAAAGATTCTTGGAGTTCCAAGGCCCAAAGGCCAAAACACCAGGAAAGATTCAATACCTGGAGTTTAACAATCTCTGCCAATGGTGGCTCAGACGGTAAAGCGTCTGCCTGCAATGTGGGAGACCTGGGTTTGATTCCTGGGTCGGGAAGATCCCGTGGAGAAGGAAATGGCAATCCACTCCAGCACTCTTGCCTGGAGAATCCCATGGACGGAGGAGCCTGGCAGGCTACAGTCCACAGGGTCACAAAGAGTCAGACATGACTGAGCGACTTCACTCACTCACTCAGTCTCTACAACTCAATCTTTAGTTTGCCTAAATCTCTTCAGCCAAGGTTTACCCCATCAAACAACTAAAAAACAAAGAGCATAAAAACCGCCTATTTAAAAAATGTATATACATTAAAGATGAAAGAAGAATTAGAAAGATAAAACTCTGAGCTTAACAGTCAATAATATTTGAAACTTATTTTTTCTGAGAGAATGGTTGATTTAAAAAAATAAAGTAAAAAGTTGAAAAAGGTAAAGAATTATGACTATGATAATATGGACAACTGTCCCACGAAACCACAACTTATCATTTCACCACCTTAAAAAAGTCAAATATGAAAAACCAGTAACTATTACAATAATGATGGGGGTGGGGAGAAGTCTTTTGATGAAATAACTGGCACCAATGTTAGAGCAATAATTCTGAGAAGTATATTTATGCTGGCAAAGGAAAAAAATAATTCATTAAGTCTCAAAATAGCACTTTTCATTTGCCTGACCGGAATTCAAAAAAGTGAAAGAAAGAGAAAGCAACAGGAAAATAAAAAATCAAAGGTACTTTCCATGTTTTAAATAACAAAAATAGTTAAGAATATACTAGCACAAAGTTTTCCCATAGCTACAAAAAAACAAGTTATTTATATTAAATAACTGGACTTCTTTTCTTCCTTGTTCTTAAAGAAGACAATCTCTTTCTAATTAGAAAAGAAATGATATCAAAACTGGACAAAAAGTTGAGATATTGAAAAATATATAAACCATAAATGAATTTAAAAAATAGCTACATAAATTATGGGATCATTGCAAGAAACGTTTTTTCAGTGGCTTGCATAGTTTAGCCAATATTTAAATCTCTCTACTTAGCTAGTGGTTGGGCTGCCAATAACCTCAACTACCTAAAACACGGGTGTGAACCACTTACTGCTAGTGTTCTCCAAGACTGAGAACTGGAACAAAACAAGCTGCTTAACTCTCATAATCCTTAATTTCCTCATTTGTATTACTGAAACCAAGCAGGACAGTGTACAGGCTCCTGGGGAGCTTTTCTGTTCAGTCTTCATGACCTTTCCTGAGTTCCAAAGGGCGAATTCAAACAGTTGCCAATCCAGGAAGGGAAGGGATGCAGCATTAAGGGGCCAAAAACCAGAAAACAATAGTAAGCCTTGGAGCAGGGTTCTGGTTCCAAATCAGTAATAACATCTTTAAGCTCTTTTACAGATTTGAAATGAAGTTGCTCAGTGTGTCTGACTTTTTGCGAGAGCATGCACTGTAGTCTACCAAGCTCCTCCGTCCATGAGATTTTCCAGGAAAGAATACTGGAGTGGGTTGCCATTTCCTTCTCCAGATCTTCCTGACCCCAGGAACTGAACCCCGGTCTCCCTCATTGTAGGCAGACGCTTTACTGTCTGAGCCATCAGGGAAGTCATTTTATAGATTTAAAACCCAACAAATGGAAGATGTCAGCATTTTCCATAGCACAGACCACCTGAGGCCAGGTCCTAATGTTATCAGCAACCCCACCCTTGAGCTATTGCTGCCTAACTCTTCATTAAATCCTCCTTGGCTGGAATTACACAGTTTTTGAGGCCAGAAGCCCACTGTGTCCCTCTCTGCCTGGCAAAGAAATGAAGCTTTTCTTTTCTAATTCAATCAAAACCCTCTCTCTGAGATTTGATTTGGCATGTAAGAAGGCTGAGTTTTGGGCATCAATATGAGGCTAATTCCTCATTGATGAAGTAGTTTTAATGATTCAGGTCAGTTCAGTTCTCTGTAAGTCCAACTCTCTGCGACCCCATGGACTACAGCACACCAGGCTTCCCTGTCCATCACAAACTCCTGGAGCTTGCTCAAACTCAAGTCCATCGAGTTCGTGATACCACCCAACCACCTCATCCTCTGTCATCCCCTTCTTTTCCTGCCTTCAATCTTTCCCAGCATCAGGGTCTTTTCCAATGGGTCAGTTCTTTGCATTAGATGCCTAAAGTATTGGAGCTTCAGCTTTAGCATCAGTCCTAATGTATATTCAGGACTGATTTCCTTTAGGATGGACTGGTTTGATCTCCTTGCAGTCCAAGGGACTCTTTTCCAACACCACAGTTTAAAAGCATCAATTCTTCAGTGCTCAGCTTTCTTAATGGTCCAACTGTCATATCCATACATGCCTACTGGAAAAACCAGAGCTTTGACTAGATGAACCTTTGTTGGCAAAGTAGTATCTCTGCTTTTTAATATACTGTCTAGATGGTCATAGCTTTCCTTCCAAGGAGCAAGCATCTTTTAATTTCATGGCTGCAGTCACCAAGTGCAGTGATTTTGGAGCCCAAGAAAATAAGTCTGTCACTGTTTCCATTGTTTCCCTATTGGCCATGAAGTGATGGGACTGGATGCCATTATCTTAGCTTTTTGAATGTTGAGTTTCAGTCCAGCTTTTTCATTCTCCTCCTTTACTTTCAACAAGAGGCTCTTTCGTTCCTCTTCATTTTCTGCCATAAGGGTAGTGTCATCTGTGTATCTGAGGTTATTGATATTTCTCCTGGCAATCTTGATTCCAGCTTGTGCTTCATCCAGTTCAGCATTTTGCATGATGTACTCTGCATATAAAGTTAAACAAGTAGGTTGACAGTATACAGCCTTGATGTACTCCTTTCCCAATTTGGAACCAGTCTGCTGTTCCATGCCTAGTTCTAACTGTTGCTTCTTGACCTGCATACAGATTTCTCAGGAGGCAAGTCAGGTGGTCTGGTACTCCCATTCTCTCTTTCAGAATTTTCCAGTTTATTGTGATCCACACAGTCAAAGGCTTGGCGTAGTCAATAAAGCAGAAGTAGATGTTTTCCTGGAACTCTCTTGCTTTTTCGATGATCCAATAGATGTTGGCAATTTGATTTCTGGTTTCTCTGGCTTTTCTAAATCCAGCCTGAACATCTGAAGTTCTCGGTTCACGTACTGTTGAAGTCTCGCTTGGAGAATTTTGAGCATTATTTTATTAGCGTGTGAGATGAGTGCAACTGTGTGGTAGTTTGAACATTCTTTGGCATTGCCTTTCTTTAGGATTGGAATGAAAACTGACCTTTTCCAGTCCTGTGGCCATTGGTGAGTTTTCCAAATTTGTTGGCATATTGAATGCAGCACTTTCACAGCATCATCTTTTAGGATTTGAAATAAATCAGCTGGAATTCCAGCACCCCCACTAGGTTTGTTCGTAGTGAGGCTTCCTAAGGTCCACTTGACTTCACATTCCAGGATGTCTAGCTCTAGCTGAGTGATCACACCATCATGGTTATCTGGGTCATTAAGATCTTTTTTGTATAGTTTTTCTGTGTATTCTTGCCACCTCTTCTTAATATCTTCTGCTTCTGTTAGGTCCATACAGTTTCTGTCCTTTATTGTTCCCATCTCAACATGAAATTTCTTCCCTTGGTATCTCTAATTTTCTTGAAGAAATCTCTAGTCTTTCCCATTCTATTGTTTTCCTCTATTTCTTTGCATTGATCACTGATGAAGGCTTTATCTTTCCTTGCTATCCTTTGGAACTCAGCACTCAGATGGGTATATCTTTCCTTTTCTCCTTTGCCTTTCACTTCTCTTCTCTTGACGGCAATTTGTAAGGCCTCCTTAGACAACCATTTTGCCTTTTTGCATTTCTTTTTCTTGGGGATGGTCTTGATCACTGCCTCCTGTACAATTTCACAAAACTCCATCCAGTTCTTCAGGCAGTCTGCCTATCAGATCTAATCCCTTGAACCTATTTCTCACTTACATGGTATAATTGTAAGGGATTTGGTTTAGGTCATACCTGAATGGCCTAGTGGTTTTCCCTATTTTCTTCAATCTAAGTCTGAATTTTGCAATGAGGAAGTTCATGATCTGAGCTACAGGCAGCTCCTGGTCTTGTTTTTGCTGACTGTGTAGAGCTTCGCCATCTTCAGCTGCAAAGAAATCCTTTAAGGATTAATAATAATAATGTATTTATAGTGCTTAAAACTGTGCCTGGACTCATCATAATATAAATATATACAAACTGTTTGCTATTGCAAAGCTCAAGTCCTTTACACTGTGAGACTAAACACCAGCCAGAGAGATTGATATGTTAAATTGGTAGATTATAAATAAGCACACTGAAATATTAGAAAGCTAATATAGTACAGTGGATGAGAATCTAATTGCCAGTGCAGGGGACATGGGTTTGATCTGTAGCCTGGGAAGATTCCACAGGCCGTGGAGCAACCAAGCCTGTGTGCCACAACTACGATCCCCTGCTCTAGAGCCCTCGAACAGCAACTACTTAAGTCTATATATCTAGAGCCTGCGCTCCGTAGCAAGAGAAGCCACCAAAATGGGAAGCCCAGGCACCACAACCAAGAGTAGCCCCTGCTCACCACAACCAGAGAAAGCCCGCGCATAGCAACAAAGACCCAGTGCAACCAAATAAATAAACATTTAAACACCGTGAGAGAACAGTTATTACAGCACCCCAGTAGCACTTGACATCAGGTTATTACAGTATAATGTAGATACAAATGTCATAATGAACCTGCATCATATGATGAAGCTTCAAATCAGTGCTCATGGATTATGACAGCAGGAAATGTATAAATTATCTGAAAAATTCCCATCAGAAATTATCAAATTTTAAAAAAGTCAGACATTTAAATGTCACATATCAATTATTTTGAAAATTTCACTTATGTAAAACTGATCACCCATTACAGGTAAAAGAGTTGTTTCCTTTTTAAAAAAAGAAAGGATTTCAAAACATAATCAAATCAGAATTCTTAGAATTATATGCCAGGGAACCGTCATTCATTCAGGGAACTGTCATAACTTGCAAAGCATGGTTTATTACAAAAGGAATTATATTTGAGATTTCATTTTCTTTTGAAACTTATTTTAGCAGTATTTGTAAATATGCCTTGTATATTCAAAATGACTATTAGACATCAGTGTTTTATGTAGATACAGTAATGATTATGTAACCATATAATAAATATGTCAAGAAATATGGAACATAAATTTTCTTAGACTAGTTTAAACTATCTATATATATGATCATTCAATTTATTTATAATAAACTTTTTATAAAAGTCTTTTTTGGATATCCACACACAAGCTCATGAAAATATAAGAAAGTATCTCTTTAAAGCATCTTGAAAATCTGTTCTTCTGGGATTTGGGAAGCTGTGATTACACTTTTCAAGATGTACAGAGTTCGACTGTTAACTACTACTTCCTGCATTCCATTCCTCTCCTCTATACTGACAGGAGAAAACTAGCTATTACCTAAGGTGTTCAGTCTTACAGAGAGGTCTTTTCTAAGACTCTGAACCTGGGACTATTTGAGCAAAACCAGCTTAGGGATATAGAAAGAACGACCTCCCTAGACGGTCACCTCTAGATACCTGGCCTAAACTGAAAAACTTCTATTTCGAAAACGTAACTAGAGAAATGCATTTCAAAATGATAATGCGGATTGATTCAGGGCTAGACATCATTTCCTAAGCCTGTATAAGAATCGTTTCCACTCTACGCAGAGTGGTGACTGAGCCCCCGCTTAAATTTGTCCAGTATTCATCAGAGCAATCACACCCACCTAAGCCCTATCAAAAAGTAAGGGAGAAGTGGAAGCTGGAAAAGACAACTAAAGCAGTAAAATTCAGTACACTAAAGGGCTGACGACACTGGTGGGAGAATTAACCTCGGAAAGGTAAAAAAGCCATTCCCCACCCACCAAGTTGAAGAGAAAAGATTTTAAAGCCAGTGAAAAATAAGTTAAAGGATTACTTACCACCAAGGTGGGTGCTGTCAATAATCCCCAAGCGAAAAACTCCAAAAAGATGACGATAACTGCATGATAAACACTAGGAGAACCTATTCCTTGAGGCTACAAAAACAAAGAGTTTGAAAAGTTAACAGTGTACTCCAGAATTACCAACAGTAATGACAACAGTCGACAAATATCCACGGAGAACATACATGTAATAGATACTCTGCCAAACATCAGGACAGTTCACTGTCCCTGTCCTCAAGATGATGGAGGCATACAAAGAAACAAATAAATACATTATGTAAACACCGTTTGCAATGGGAACAGGAAGTCCGGGGTGGCGGGGGGGGGGGGGGGGGGGTGTCAGAACACCAGGAGGAGGGCTGAAAGAATGGAAAGGAGGCAGGTGAGGAGTAGGAGCGGGCAGGAGGACAGCAGTAGTCAGGGAAGCTTCTGGTGCAGTGGTGGTAATGGCTGAGAGCAGGAATCACAGGACTCTACACCCAGAGCACGGGCTGCGTGCTCAGAGTACTGAGAGACGAGCTAGAGGCACACAGGGCTAACTTCCAGGCTAAGGAGTCTGCTCAATTCTTAAGGCAACGGGGAGCCACTAAAAGATGTTAAGTAAGGCTCATGATCAGATGAAAGTTTTAAGAAAATATCATCCTGGCAAAGGTATAACAGATAGATTAAAAGGGGGAAAAACAAAGGAAAGTTATGAGACTACTGCACTGATTGCAAAACATAAATGAATTATGTTGCAAGAATCTTAACAGATACCAACATGATTCAAAGCAGAAAAGTTCTGAGCAGTATGTGAGATCTGGGGTTTGATACACACAAGAAAGACAATACAAAATCAACTTTACACTTTAGTTCAGTTGCTCAGTCATGTCCAACTCTTCGACCACATGGACTGCAGCACACCAGGCTTCCCTGTCCATCACAAACTCCTGGAGCTTGCTCAAACTCATGTCCATCGAGTTCGTGATGCCACCCAACCATCTCATCCTCTGTCGTCCCCTTCTTTTCCTGCCTTCAATCTTTCCCAGCATCAGGGTCTTTTCCAATGGGTCAGTTCTTTGCATCAGATGCCTAAAGTATTGGAGCTTCAGCTTTAGCATCAGTCCTTCCAATGAATATTCAGGACTGATTTCCTTCAGGATGGACTGGTTGGATCTCCTGGCAGTCCAAGGGACTATTCTCCAACACCACAGTTCAAAAGCATCAATTCTTCAGTGCTCAGCTTTTTAAATGGTTCAGCTCTCACATCCATACCTGCCTACTGGATAAACCAGACCTTTGGCTACATGGACCTTTGTTGGCAAAGTAACGTCTCTGCTTTTTAATACGCTGTCTAGATGGTCATAGCTTTTCTTCCAAGGAGCAAGTGTCTTTTAAGTTCATGGCTGCAATCACCATCCGCAGTGATCTTGGAGAAAATAAGTCTGTCACTGTTTTCATTGTTTCCCTATCTATTTGCCATGAAGTGATGGGACTGAATGCCATTATCTTAGCTTTTTGAATGTTGAGTTTCAGTCCAGCTTTTTCACTCTCCTCCTTTACTTTCATCAAGAGGCTCTTTCGTTCCTCTTCACTTTCTGCCATAAGGGTGGTATCATCTGTGTATCTGAGGTCATTGATATTTCTTCTGGCAATCTTGATTCCAGCTTGTGCTTCATCCAGTTCAGCATTTTGCATGATGTACTCTGCATATAAAATTAAACAAGTAGGTTGATGGTATACAGCCTTGATGGACTCCTTTCCCAATTTGGAACCAGTCCACTGTTCCATGTCCAGTTCTAACTGTTGCTTCCTGACCTGCATACAGATTTCTCAGGAGGCAAGTCAGGTGGTCTGGTACTCCCATCTCTTTCAGAATTTTCCACAGTCTGTTGTGATCCCCACAGTCAAAGGCTTGGCGTAGTCAATAAAGCAGAAGTAGATGTTTTCCCGGAATTCTCTTGCTTTTTCGACGATCCAATGGATGTTGGCAATTTGACTTCCGGTTTCTCTGGCTTTTCTAAATCCAGCTTGAACATCTGAAGTTCTCGGTTCATGTACTGTTGAAGCCTTGCTTGGAGCATTTTGAGCATTACTTTACTAGTGTGTGAGATGAGTGCAACTGTGTGGTAGTTTGAACATTCTTTGGCATTGCCTTTCTTTGGGATTGGAATGAAAACTGACTTTTTCCAGTCCTGTGGCCACTGCTGAGTTTTCCAAATTTGGTGACATATTGAATGCAGCACTTTCACAGCATCATCTTTTAGGATTTGACATGAATCAGTTGGAATTCCAGCACCCCCACTAGCTTTCTTCATAGTGATGCTTCCTAAGGTCCACTTGACTTCGCACTCCAGGATGTCCAGCTCTAGATGAGTGATCACACCATCATGGTTATCTGGATCATTAAGATATTTTTAATATAGTTCTTCTGTGTATTCTTGCCACCTCTTCTTACTATTTTCTGCTTCTGGTACGTCCATACAGTTTCTGTCCTTTATTGTGTCCATCTTTGCATGAAATGTTCCCTTGGTATCTCTAATTTTCTTGAAGAAATCTCTAGTCTTTCCCATTCTATTGTTTTCCTCTATTTCTTTGCACTGATCACTGATGAAGGCTTTCTTCTCTCTCCTTGTTATTCTTTGGAGTTCTGCATTCAGATGAGTGTATCTTTCCTTTTCTTCTTTGCCTGTTGCTTCTGCTAGCAGTATCTTTCACTGCTGCTTACAGGTATCTTAAGGATTACTTCAGGGCTTCCCTAGTGGCTCAGTGGTAAAGAATCTGCCTGTCAATGCAGAAGAAAACAGTTTGATCCCTGATCTGTGAAGATCCCACATGCTGTGAAGCGGCTAAGCCCATGTCTCTCAAATACCGAGTGTGTTCTCCGGAGCCCAGGAGCCACAACTGCTGAAGCCTGCATGCCCTAAAGCCCATGCTCCACAACAAGAAAAGCTACTGCAATGAGAAACCTGTCAACTGCAACTAGAGAGCAGCCCCTGTCATAGCAACTAGAGAAAAGCTTGCACAGCAACTAAGACTCAGCACAGCCAAAAATAAGTAAATAAAATCATATTTTAAAAATTACTTCAATTGTTGGATTTTGTATTTCTAAAGACAATACTAAATTGATAGAAAAGCAAACGACCTGTAACATTAACTCTGTCTCCACTGACAAGTTTGTGTAACAGAAAAACAAGTTTAATCAATACACATAACAATCTCATACTTAGGTTTTAAAAATACATTTGTTAGAGGAAACGCTGACTGACGCTAGCCACCGTGGCCAGGCAAGATAGCAGTCACTTGCATAAGTTGTCTTAACAAAGAGGTCCTGGTAAGGAATGCAAACTAACAAGTTATCACCAATCAAAAGAATTTGCAAGAAGTCAAAAGAAGAGCGGAGACACCAGCCCGTGTCCTACCAACCTGCGAGTCCTTCTCACTAGAATCCACCTTGGCTGAGTGATGCATGAACCGCCAGGAAGGACCCTGAGTCAGAATGACTGGCCAGTGAAAGTGAAGTCGCTCAGTCGTGCCCGACTCTTTGCAACCCCATTGACAGTGGCCTGCACCAAGCTTCTCTGTCCATGGGATTTTCCAGACAAGAGTACTGGAGTGGGTTGCCTTTTTTTTCTCCAGGGAATCTTCGTGACCCAGGGATCCAACCCAGGTCTCCCGCATTGTAGACAGATGCTTTACCGTCTGAGCCACCAGGGAAGTCCTGATGACCCAAAAACAAACCCCATCACCATAACTACCCAAGACTGAGAGCCAGGTGGCAAAGCAACCTTCTTGGGCTCTCGGACCCTGCTGGTCTCTGCCTAGGCACCCCTTCCCAATAAAGTCTCCTACTTTGTCACCACGTGTGTCTCCTCAGACAATTCATTTCCAGTGTTAGACAAGAACATACACTCTTGGACCCTGGAAGGGGTTCCTCTTCCTGCAACATATTCAACATACTCAGTCTTATGTGCAAAATATTAACACTGTTTGGATTTCTCTGTACACTAAAAATGGTGCTACATCATTTGAAAAAAGTAGATGTCTCTCCCAACCTGCAGAATTTAGGTACCTGGAACCTCCCTTAGTAGAACCTGCAGCTGAGGAATTAGATTCAACAGAGGTGGGGTGGGATTCGGGAGACATAAGAGTTGAAGGTCCATGATGAGGAATGAGTTTGTAGCACCAGAGGTGCTAGAAGTAAAACACACTCCTTGATCTCAGGAGCTCAGTCTAGAGAGGAAGAAGTCTCACTATAATCATCTGCTTATACAAAACTGCAATAAAAGCGATATTAATCCATACAAGTTAGGAACCAAGAAAACGTTATTGCAAGACAATGAAGTAGTGTGGACAATTACATTAGAGAAAAAAAACCAGATGAAGTAAACAACAGCCGTGGCAGTTAAAGGTTAAGGGAAGAGAGAGACGGCTCTATCCGTTGTTAAGGAGGTTCTTGTCTTCACTCTAGAGATACAGGAAAGCCACTTAAGGGTTTTAAGCAAGAGAACTGAGTGATGAGACCTGCATTTGTCAATACGTCGTGGTGATTTTCTAAAGGGTGTAACTGAACAGCAAACTACACACAGAAGCAAGCTATTTGAATCAGTTCACACACGAGATGATGAAAGCATGAAATAGGGGTGTGGCATGGACGCTGGAGGGGAGGAAATGGATATGAGAATTCAGGATTTGAAACAGAATTTGACAAATGTGAGGAGAGTCAAGATGACTTTCCAGTTTTTTAGTCTGGTTTTCTACTAGTGGAGGCTGGTAGCTTCCTAGCTTGTCTTCCCCTAGAAGGCTCAAAATTACTTCAGATTGTATATAAGAGATAGCCCTTGCACTTAAAACATTTCTACTGTCCTTTGAGGGCTGACTAAAACAATTAGTCATTAGCAAATATGATGTTTGAAACCACCAGAGTAGGTGAGATAAAGTGTGAAAAGACAGGGGGACCAGCTTAGTCAAGAATCACCAAGTACAGGGGTTAGGGGCATCAGGCCTCATACAGTCAGAAATCCACATATAAATTCACAGCCAGCCCTCTGTATCCAGGCTCTCCCATCTGCAGATTCAACCAACTGCAGACCATGTAGTATGTATTTATTGGGGAAAAAAAAAATCCATATATAAGTGGACCCATGCAGTTCAAACCCACATTCATGGGTCTACTGTATTGGGCAGAGGAAAAGAAACTCATGAAAATAAAGAAGGAGCCATCAGAGAAATATCCGGAGCATCAAGAGAATACAGTGTCACAGGTGACAAAGGAGCAGTTTTAGAGAGGAAACAATAATGCCCAGTACCAAACAGAGCAAGTACAGTAAGACAAGGTTAGGGAAAAAGTCCGTAGGATTTCGTAAGCTCCAAACTAGTTTTGTTCATCATCACATATATTTAATACCTATTAGAATACTTAGAACTTCTCAGGGCCTTCAACACACTAATGCATATTATGAATCTCCAGAAAGCTACAGTATGCACTGTTTTCCAAATTTGACCATGAAATCCTTCTGTCATACAAAAGACGGTATGTCAAGAACACCTGAGTTTCTTAGAGAACTGTCTGGGAAACGCTAATGAACAGTAAGATGATAATTACATGACAATGTGTATAAATATACACATAGAGCCAAAAGCCTAGAAGAAAATAAGCGTGTTAAAAGTGGCTGCTTCAGTGAAGCAATCTTAATCACCCAAGGACAGTGCTGGGAAAACTTCACAGAGAAATAAGACAGAGGTAGTGGGGATGGAGCAAACTGTACAGATACAAAACATATTTCAGAGACAGTATAAGCCCTCAGTTTGGGGACGACTAGATGTAGCAGAGGAGGGTAGAGAAGATCGAAGATGAAAAGATTTCAGCTTCTGCCTAGTCAGTTGGACAGTGAGGAAAGCGGAAAGAATAAAAAGATCAATTCGTTTTAGGCATATTGATCTGAGAAAAACATGGAGAGCATTAGCTGAATTTAAAGAAAACGAAGTAAGATTCGAGAAACAGCAGAAGATTAATATCTTAACTAGGTAAAGCATTCATGAAAACCAATACAAAAGCACTTAAGACACTATAAAGAATATAAACAATTTATAAAACAGCTCATAAAATTCTATCACAGAAATAACCACTCAGAAAAAGTTTCACCATAAAGATGTTCATAGCAGCATCACTTATAGTAGGAAACACATAAATCTAAATGGTCAACCTAATTATATATCCTATAATCAAATCATGGTATATAAATCACAGAATAATATGCAGCCAAAAACTGTGTATGGAGAATCTATAATGACATGTTAACATGTTTATGACAATGTTAAATTAAAAAAAAATCAAAGCAGGATATAAAACTGTATATGTAGAATAATTTCAACTATGAAAAACAAAATAAAAACCTCAATGTTAATAGTGTTTATACTAGGTAGTGATTTTAAGTGACATAAAATTATTTATTATATTGTTCTGAGTTTTCTAAACCTTTTCTAACAGGCATGATTGTACTTTAAATAAGAGGAAAATGTTTTATTTATCTAAGAGAAAAACTACTGTGTAAAACTAGAATGGAAAAAGATAGGTAGTTGTATATGCTTGGCCCTCCTAAGCCATTCTCTCATACGTCCCCAGAGGTGGGAGAAAAAAGTGTGTGTGGGTGTCTGTGTAAGATGGCATGGAAAAAACTGTAGAAACTTCTTGATTAATCCAATATTTTAAAGCAGGGCAGGGGGAGAGAGAGTTCCTGCCCCAAGGGACTGGTAATTTTGAGAGCTATTATTATATACACATCTATCTATCCTGTTTTAAATAAATTCAAAAGTAATATAAGATCTTAATAAAATTAACAAATTTTAAAAATATTTTGCTAGTCTGTAATTACAAAAAGTTAGAGGTAGGACTTTTGACATAAGGCTGGTAGGTTTAATGGAACAGCAATCCAAAATCAAAATTCCAGGACAATTTGGAAAGAATACAAGGGTCATGGCCTGAGGAGAAAGACCAGGGAAAGAGGGTTAACAGACAGGTTAGGGGGAAAATATCTGACCAATGTTTATAGCATCAAGACTACAAGGTTCAGCATAATGAGATCATTTCAACAGATGAGATTTGAGGATTCTTAAAAGAATTAAAGAGGTACAGTGTGAAAAATTCTGGATAAACGAACACATACCCAACCCCAAATGCCAAGATATTCCACCTAAAAACATAATAATTATTATATAAAAAGTCCATTCAGCTGAGTAACTTCTTTCTTATGGAGGCATGAGACATGGTTCATCACGTACACTTTTGGCTAAGCCTTTTAAAAATCTACTTATTCTTCTATCCTGTAACACTTGATAACTTTTACAGCTGCATTCTGCTTTGTGAAGTAGCTGTTTCATTTTCTTTAGGCTAAACTTTACCTTTCTCGTGCTTATGCTCTCCGAGGCAGGCCCTATGCTTTATTCGTCTACAATCTAGAGCATGCGACACATGCATGGCACGAAAGTGCTTAGCAAGGGTCTGCAGAAATGAAATGAACTACCCTGCAAGTCTCCTCTACCTGTCACTTCAGGTATTCAGTATGTGGTTACTGTATTTAAACACTGTTACAAGGGCAATACATCCATTAATGAAGTCTGCAACTTCTCCCCATCCTCTATCCTCTGATGGGGCTTCCAAGTGGCATGGAGGTGAAGAAGCTGCTTGCTAACGCAGGAGATGCCTGAGACATGGGTTGGATCCCTGGGATAGGAAGATCCCCCGAAGGAGGGCATGGCAACCCACTCCAGTATTCTCGCCTGGAGAATCCCATGAACAGAGGAGCCTGGCAGGCTACAGCCCATGGGGTCACAAAGTCAGATACGACTGAGTGACTGAGCGCACAAACACACACACACCCTCTGATATCCCACTGTTCAATACTGTATCATCTCTCACATGGGTTTACTGTACATACACATGAGATTAAAATAATAAAAATTACTGAAGACTTATAATGATTTACATTCATAGTCTTATTTACCCCTCCTAACCTTTCAAGTTACATATTACTATCTCCACTTTAGAGTACAATATAGCTAGTAAGAGATGGAGCAGTCAATCCAGGCAACTGCAGAGCTCAAGTCTGGAGCTACACTAGTTTCAGTGGTTATGCGCTGCATGTATTATCATCACAGACTGTTACTCACCTACGAGTAGGGATCCAACCTTAACCATGTTAGTATCTCTCTGCATAGCCCAATGCCTAAGATGGAAAGGGTATTTCATGCTCATGGATTAGATAACCCTTATCAAGAGAGACATTAAGCTATCAGATGACTTAAGTAAGTCACTTTACCTCTCTTAGCAATTGGGGGGTAAACTATTAATTTCCTACCTAAATCCTCATCTAATTCTCAAATTCCAAGTCTATAATTGCCCAATAAATATGAGTTTATGAATCCAGCAGTTGTTATGGAGAATACTGACTGTAATAACTTACGTTACAGTCCTATCAATGAATCGGGGACTTATACAGGTTTTTGGCCAGGAGAAAGAAGTCCACTAGTAACTGGGCATTATAATCCTACTTGTTAAACGGATGTTACCATGTGAGAAAAGCATAAGAATAAGCGAAACTGAGGCTCTTTTTTCAAAACAACGGCCTAGACTATTAAAAAAAATCAACTGATATTTTTTAAGCTTAAAAACCAAACAAAAAGCTATTCTAGACAGAAGATACATGGCAACTAAACATAATAATTCTACATCCAAAAAAGACTATAAAGTAGTTATGAGGATTATTGAGGAAATGTGACTATGAACTACCCAAGAGTGTTTACTACCCAAGTGTATTTTATCAATGTTAAATTTCTGAACATGGTGATTATATTGTAGTTATGTGGTTCAACTCAGTTCAGTTCAGTTACTCAGTCGTGTCTGACTCTTTGTTACCCCATGGACTACAGCACAACAGGCCTCCCTGTCCATCACCAACTCCCAGAGTTTACTCAACTCATGTCCATTGAGTTGGTGATGCCATCCAGCCATCTCATCCTCTGTCATCCCCTTCTTCTCCCGCCTTCAATCTTTCCCATCATCAGGGTCTTTTCAAATGAGTCAGTTCTTCGCATCAGGTGGCAAAGTATTGGGGTTTCAGCTTCAGCATCAGTCCTTCCAACGAATATTCAGGATTGGTTGGTTTCCTTTAGGATGGACTGGTTGGATCTCCTTGCAGTCCATGGGACTCTCAAGAGTCTTCTCCAACACCACAGTTCAAAGGCATCAATTCTTCGGCACTCAGCTTTCTTTAAGTCCAACTCTCACATCCATACATGACTACTGGAAAAATATCCTTATTCTTAGGTGATACTTTTAGGGATAAAGTATCATGATGTCTACCACTAATTCAAATGGTTCAGAAAAAAAAAAAAATGAAAAAAGCACGCACAGAGAAAGGAAAAACAAATGCAGCAAGATGTGAACAACTGTTGAATCATGAATCTATGGGATAGCCAAATAAATATTCATTATGTTATTTTTGCAACTTTTTGTAGTTTTGAAAATTCTCAAAATAAAAGCTGGGGAGAAAATAACAAAAACCAAAATAAAGTATAAAGAATAATAATTTTGAACTTAAAATTTAATATTGAAAAGCTACTAATCAAGAATGAGAAAGATGGGAATTCCCTGGAGGACCAGTAGTTACAACACCATGCTTCCACTGCAGAGGGCATGGGTTTGATCCCTGGTTGGGGAACGAAGATTCTGCATGCCTCACAGTGTGGCCACAACAACAAACAAAAACAAATAATGAGGATAAAACAAATCTTCAGAAAGAAATGCTGAATTTTCTCTGAACAAAACATAACTAAGTTGACTAAAATAATTTAATGTAAAAGTCTTGTGTGTACACATATACACAAAAATGCTTAATCACAGACATCTAAGACCTGGAACTTTTCATGGAAGAATACTAAAAAAAACCAATTCCTAAAGAGTATGCTGTAACTGTAAGCTGCTCTCATAGGATCCTGACACATTATGGAATAACTGGAGGAAATAAGACTTTACTGCTAAAATTTGGTATCATGCAGTGTGTTTTCTTATTTTCTGTGACTTTAATCAGGCAAGGTAAGTTTCACTACATTTGTCACAGAAAGAAAACTGTTCCTTAATTTCTTCAAGGTATGAATCATTGTAAACATGCAAAGACACTACTATACTAATTAAGGGCCTTCTCGGGCGGCGCTAGTGGTAAAGAACCCTTTTGCCAATGCAGGAGACAGAAAAGACGTGGGTTTGGTCAATCCTTGGGTCAGGAAGATCCCCTGGAGGAGGCCTGGCAACCCACTCCAGTTTTCTTGCCTGGAGAATCCCATGGACAGAGAAGCCTGGCAGGCTACAGTTTATAGGGTTGCAAAGAGTCGGACACGACTGAAGTGACTTGGGAAGCATGCATACTAATTAAGTCACTTTGGCTTAATCTGCAGTGAGCCTTTAAATTACTTACTGACATGTTATGGATCAATTTTAAAGAGCTAGTCAATATTTGTATATTGTCAGAGAAGTGAAGAGGTACGGGTTAGACTGCTCCTAAATAGAATGAAATACACTTACAAATATTCAACAAGAATATAGTGAGATCAAGTTTTAACTTAAAAAAAATTAAAAAGATCTACAGCTTAAGATTGTTATTGCTACATATGATTTTTATTTTTTTGGCCACACCACACAGCACATGGATTTTAGTTCTCCCATTAAAGACCCAATCCACAGCTTTTGTATTGGAAGCATGGAATCTTAACAACTAGACCATCAGAGGAAGTCCCATGATTGTACTGTTTTGAGATAAATTTTGAAAAGATAAGTAAGATGACAATCTATTGCAGCACTTTCTATTCTTAAGAGGAAAATATTTGGCTGGCTGTTAAATCAAGTTAAATCATCATTACATTAAATGCTAATCCTCATGAACACTGAATGGGTTACACAGTTGAAATAACTACAAACTAAGTTCACTAAAAAGGTAAAATAAAATTAAAAGTTAAAAACAAAACAAAACAAAACACAAAACCATTAACACAAAACTCAAACTGTCACCAATGTCTAGGATAGAGCTGAAGCTCAAGAATGGTCCTAGTATGATCTCTGATTACTCAATTTATATAGCTAAGTGATGAAATATCGACCACCTCTTGCTAAAAAGACTCCCTAAGAAGTATTTCCCATGGTATAATTCATAACTGTATTTATACACTATTGAGAAAACAGAGCTATTATTAAGAATAAGCTACTGCGACCTGGTATTGAAAGAGACGAACCTATTTTAGGGATCCTGATACATGTACCCTGGCTGAAACGGTCAACTGTTACTTTAACTGACACTTCCAATTCAAAATAATGCTAGAAGACAACTTCAGTTTTACAATAATTGAAAATTTAAATCATATATACTTGTCAGAATGATTTTTGAGAAAAGCTATTCTTTTCCCTAAACTTCAACACTTCACTATAAGTGAATTTCCACAGATGATGATGGGAAGCAGGTTTTCAAACTACAGTAACACAAACTGGAAATATAAATGGAGAAAACTGCTTACTCATTAACCCCCAAACCCCAAAGCACGTGTTGACTCACAGAGGTAGACAGGTAAATCACTCATGGTTCTGCCTGCCACAAGCTTGCCACGGACACGTGTACATCCTGAAGTTTCTAGGCAAAGGCTAGTGATATCAAAGAACTGCTTTCTGAAAGGCACCATGGCCCCCTTCCTGGCTTACTTGCACTCTAGGAACCAGTGGCCGCTCTCTGGGGGTTCAGAGAGCTATTCTGAGACTCCTTCAGTCACCCTAGCAGGTGAAGAATGCAAAGGATCAGAGCTTAGGGCCAGACTTCTGAAATGGTTTCTGACTGACTCCTATTTATTGTGAATAAAATCAGAGAAATCAGGAATAAAAATCTGGTACTCTGCATCTCTGGGCATACTTGAAATGTCAATTCTACTTTTGTCAGGTACTTCAAATAAATAAATTCTCATGTGCTTTACTTTCTATCTGATCTTTAAAGTCACTTTACCAATTCACTTGTGAAAAAAAATCTACACTTTTTCACTTTATCAGAGATGTAGTCTCTGTATTCACAAGACAATAAAAATCAGAATAAAAAACAAGCAAACTTCAAAAATCGGAAGGAAAATTCTATCTTTGATAATACAAATAACTCATGTAAATAACTCTGAGGCTCTTAGGCTCTACCAAGAACACTTATAAACAACCTGGAGGCTCAGTGGCAAAGAGTCTGCCTGCCAACGCAGGAGACGCAGGTTCCATCCCCGGGGAATCCCACGGACAGAGGAGCCTGGGGGTGGGGTGGGGTGGTGTACAGTCCATGGGGTTGCAAAGAGCCTGACACAACTTAGTGACTAAACTAACAACAAAACATAGTAATGAATTGCCAACAAAACCAGAAGCATTCTAAAACGTCAGAATGCAGTTTTAATTTAACTTTCCTCAATGGTCTGCAATGAATAAGAGATGTGGCAAAATGTTACATACATTAAGACATAACTAAACACAGTAATCCTACGTGTGCCTGCTCAGTGGCTTTAGTAGTGTCGGACTCTTTCGACCTCATGGAGCCCACCAGGCTCCTCGTGTCCGTGGCATAGTCCAGCAAGAATACTGGAGTGGGTTGCCATGCCCTCCTCCAAGGGATCTTCCCAACCCAGGAATTGAACCCATGTCTCCTGCAGCTCCTGCATAGCAGGCAGACTCCTTGCCCACTGAACCACCTGGGAAAGCCCAATTCTACGTGTAAATGCTTCCAAAAGCAAATTCACCGATAACATCACAGTTACTTTCATCAGTAAAATGGTATACACTAGATGACCGACAGTTAGAGTCACTCAGTCATAGCCGACTCTTTGTGACCCCATGGACTGTAGCCCTGCCCCAGGCTCCCCTGTCCATGGCGATTCTCCAGGTAAAGATACTGGAGTGGGTTGCCATGCCCTCCTCCAGGGGATCTTCCCAATCCAGGATCAAGCCTATGTCTCCCACATTGCTGGGGGATTCTTTACCAACTGAGCCACCAGGGAAGCCCAGTAAATATTTATTTGATTTAACCTGTGAAACTATTCTTTAGTTACTTACATTGTTTTCATACAAAACAACTGTTCTTAAACTTTCAGGAAGTATGAAACCTTTATGGAATTTCCCTAGAAAGATGTACAAAGAAAATTTTACAAATAACTTCAGGGTGAATAAACCCAAGTTAAGAACTCCTGATATAGAATCACACACTCATATAATGTACCTTAATTGCGTACTACTCAAATAGACAACATATTAGTCAGTCTTACCTAGGCTTCAGAGCCAACTGAAATACAATTTCAAGAAAAGAAAAACATTTAGTAACTTATGATTAACCTGGATTGTTTAGAAAGGTTCACTTCTTCAACTGTTAAAAACTACAACAAATATGTGCTAGGTTTTTGATAAATCATTAACAACTCATTACTAATTTTGCTTTACAAACATTACAACTGGCTGATCAAGCTTAAAAAGATGCCATTTGCAGGGGACAAAACAAAATAATCTTAACATTGTTGAACACTAGGAAGAAAATGGAAGGGGATCAGGTCAGTACCATTGGCCAGGGATGTGAAACACTGTTCAGAGTCTGTCATGTATGACCATACAGCCTCAGACACCAAGGTGTTCATAACAGTAATCTGATCAATTTTAAGTAGAGAAGAAAAACAAATGTGATTTTAAAACAATTTCTATGACTATAATAATTATATGTATTTTCACTTATGGCTAGAGTAGATTAAAATACAAACAGTGTAAAAAATTACGCTGGCACATCAAGAAACAGAAATATCCCGATTATATATAGGAATGAATAAAATTACACTAAAAAGTGATCTTTAGAATCTGCTACTCATTTTTAAAAATCACTCTAAATGTGTTTTTATCACTTTAAATTCACACAGTAGGCCCTGTGGGATTAAACGATGCATAAACAAAGTCCCTATTCTAAAGAGGTATCCGGTGCTCTGAGAATGAAAGGGCAGCATAAGGGTACAAAAATGACGAATGATAACACCCCCATGCACACATCCCTCAAAAGAAGCGTTCATTTACTCTCTATGCCCTCGTGAAAACCTACTGCTGGGGTAAAAATTGTGTTTTGTGTCCAAAAGCAAACTATAAATTCACAACTTTAATAAATACCAAGATTAAAAAAAACAAAAACCTGTTCCAAATCTCACAAGATGTAATTGCTATAAAGTGAGTTAAAAAAAAAAAACTTGAGAGGTAACAAAATGGAACTTTACAAGGAAAAAGGAAGTGCGCTTCCTGAACACAGCTTATCTTTTAGAAAGAATATTAATCTCAAATATTAATTGATTTTACAAAATACAATTTGCTGCTTCTATTTTGTTGATTTTTGTATGAAGAAATTAAAATATTAAGTCCTTATGACTGGTAAAGGCATGAGTGTTTTTTCAAGCCATTTCTCTCCCATCAATGAAGTTCTAACCAAGTTTGACAATTCATAACTGATGTAATCAAATGTTTTTAATGTTTAATTAAAACATGAGATCTGAGGACTTGAATTTCAAAGGTTCTTTTTTCACCAAATGTCCAAGCTACGACATCTATAGATTTGACAGTTACTAAAGGTATACAGACTTCCCTCGTGGCTCAGCGGTGAAGTGTCTTGACAACAATGCAGGACACCGGGGTTCGATCCCTGAGTCGGGAAGATCCCCTGGCAACCCACTCCAGTACTCTTGCCTGGAAAATCCCATGGACGAAGGAGCCTGGTAGGCTACAGCCATAGGGTCACAAAGAGTCGGAAACGACTGAGCAACTTCACTTTCACTTTCAAAGGTATATAATGAAATTGCTACATATGTCCCAGGCTTTCTAAATTTTAGCATACTGACTGGGCCATATTCTGAAATGTCCAAACCAAGTTGTCACTGATTTCAAATTAATTTAGCAAATCCTCAATGGTGGCCTAATTACACATTTAGCACTGTGCTAGCAATGGAGGGCTCTTAACAAACATGGAATAAAAGGAACCATTCCTGCACATTTCTCGAAAAAGTGAAACTATTCTACTTCAGAACTTGACATTAAAGAATGCAGCAAAGACCAGAGAGGAGCAACGAGGAATTTTCAGCATTAAAAAAAAAAAAAAAAGGTGAGTTATTTTCAATTAAAAGGCCTACCTCCCCTGCCGGTTAACAACGGCACAATGCCTAAAGTTGATTTTGATGACACTATTTCTAAAAAGCAAAAAAAAAAATTTTCTCGTCCTCAATCTGTCTTCCTTTCTAAGATCTTCTAACCCTCAGGCCATGATCAACTCTACTGAGTATTCTTGTTTTAAAATACACCAGGTGATTTTAAAACAAGAGGGTGGTAACTCTTCTTTCAAAACTACACACTGAAGTCTAGGCCCCGGGTGTCCTCCGTCACAGTCCCGACGGCGGGCGGCGAGGAGCAGAACCCACCTTCGGACAGTGTTTACCGCACCAGACACAGCCGAGAGCAGGAGCACTGACCCCGAACGGCGTGGAGAAAGGGGGCGAGCGCACTACGGGGGCCCAGTGGGGTCGCCGCGCCAGATGCCACCCCGGGAGCAGCATACGGGAGGGCAGGGGTCGCTGCCGGCCGCTTCCAGAGAGCGGCCGCCGCCTCGCGGGGCCTGGACGGCGCCGACGAGGCTGCCAAGGCGAGGGGCGCGGCGGGCGGCGGAGCCCGGCGTCGATTCCTGCCCGCGGCGGCGGCGCGCGTAGGCTCGAGGCCGCAGGGCCTCCAGCGGCGGCCGGAGGGCAGGGCGGCAGGTGCGGGAGAGGCGGGCGCCTTCTCCATCCGGGAGGATGTGCCCCAGAGGCCGCAGGCCGGGGCGAGAGAGGAAAGAGCCGGGATCCCGAGACACCGGCCCCGCGGGAGGGGTGGGGGCAGTCAGGGGCGACCGCAGGCGGCCGCGTCAGGAGCAGAAAGAGACCCGGCCCGGCACTCCCCGGCTCGGTACCCCAGCTCACCGTGCCTCCGTCCTTAATGATGATCTTTTTGGCCAGCATGATACTGCGGTTCGCGGCCCTTTTCTTCTTCTTCCCCTGGGTCATTTTACCATCCTCGATTCCTGGCGCTGCTGCAGCCACTCCCGGGGCGGCCGGCCCCAGCGGCGAGTGCCGTCCCGCTACTACTGCCGGGCCGAGCCGCTCGGGGCACCGGCCGCCATCTTGAGGGCCCGGCCTGCCTCCGGCGGCGCGTCACATCGTGCGATCGGCCGACGAGTGCGCTCCGCCCCGCCCACGTGACGCGCCCCGCCTGCTCGGCCGCCGGGCGGTCGGCGCTGGGGGGGAGGCCGGCAGGGAAGCGGGCGGCGCGCGAAAGGGCCACCTGCGGGCGGGCTGCCGGTGAAGGGAACCCTATGCCCTTCACTCGTTCAGGCCTCACCGCAACCCTGGGCGCTGGGGGCCGTGATAGAGCCCTTAACCGAGGAAGAATTGTAAGTTTCTGAATGTTACATGCTCGAGGAAATACAGCTGATACACAGTTATAATGGAATTTCAACCAGGCGTCCTCAGCTATCAGGGCTGACTCCCGCTGTGTTCTGACCAACGCTGGAACCGAAGGAGACGTTGAAATCGTTTTCCATAAATCGTAGGTAGCTGAAAGAGTGGAGATAAAATGAGTTTTCATTTGCGTGGCACGGGCGGCGGCTGAGGGATACCGGGAGCTCTACTGAAGCAAGCTTGTTTCCAGCAGCACCCTGGCCCCAGATGGGACCTTTTCTTTATTCCCTGCCAGTAAAAACTGATAGAACCTAGGGAGGAGAAGGGGACGGACGACAGAGGATGGGATGGTTGGATGGCATCACCGACATGAATTTGAGTAAACTCCGGGAGTTGGTGATGAACAGGGAAGCCTGGCGTGCTGCAGTCCATGGGGTCGCAAAGAGTCGGACACGACTGAGCGACTGAACTGAACTGAGGGCACCCTTTGTAGCCCACTACTTGTTTTACCCGGTTGTTTAAAAATCAATTTAATGGGGGAATTGCGAAAAAGAACAGCTGTCACAAGTGGACTATGGACTTCAGATTAAAGTATCACGATGTTAAATTTGATTGTGATGACTGTACTGTTATATAAAAAAATATCCTTTAACTTAAGAAATATACACCGAAGTCTTAAGGAGTGAAGGAATGTGATGCATGCTATGCTGCGTGTGTGCGTGCTAAGTCGCTTTAGTCGTGTGTGGCTCTTTGAGACCCTATGAACTGCAGTCCTCCAGGCTCCTCTGTCCATGGGATTCTCCAGGCAAGAATACTGAGGTGGGCTGTCATGCCTCCAGGGAATCTTCTGGATCCATTGATCGATCCTGGGTCTCTTATGTCTTCTGCACTGGCAGGCGGTTCTTTACCACTAGTGCCACCTGGGAAGCCTGGTGATGCATACTGATTCTGCTGCTAAGTCGTTTCAGTCGTGTCCGACTCTGTGCGACCCCATAGATGGCAGCCCATGAGGCTCCCCCGTCCCTGGAATTCTCCAGGCAAGAACACTGGAGTGGGTTGCCATTTCCTTCTCCAATGCATGAAAATGAAAAGTGAAAGTGAAGTCGCTCAGTCGTGTCCAACTTTTAGCGACCCCATGGACTACAGCCCACCAGGCTCCTCCATTCATGGGATTTTCCAGGCAAGAGTGCTGGAGTGGGGTGCTGTTGTACTCTTAGTTAGGAACTAACATGTATGTATATATAAGGAGATATGCGTCGTAGTTTCTTTTACCATCAACTGGCTTGATCTCCTTGCAGTCCAAGGGAATCTCAAGAGTCTTCTCCAACACCACAGTTCCAAAAGCATCAATTCTTCTGTGCTCAACTTTATGGTTCAATTCTCATATCCATACATGACTACTGGAAAAACCATAGCTTTGACAGACCTTTCTCTGCAAAGTAATGACTTAGGTCGTAAAAGGCTCTGCATCTTCCTGCTAGCTCTCTCTTTTTCATTCACTCAGAACACAAGTTTAGGGGAAACCAGCTGCCATGTCCTGAAGAACTTAAGCAGCCTGTAGGGACATCCTGGTGCCCAGGAACTGAGGCCCCCTCTCAACAGATACGTGAGTGAGTCATCTAGGAGCCCGTCCTCCAGTCCTGATCAAGGCTTTGGCTGACAGCAGCCCCTGCCAGTCAGTCCGAAAGGAAATCAACCCTAAATATCCATTAAAAGGACTGATGCTCAAGCTGAAGCTGCAGCTGCAATACCTTAGCCACCTGATGTGAAGAGCCAACTCACTGGAAAAGACCCTGATGCCGGGAAAGATTGAGGACAGGAGAACAGGGTGGCAGAAGATGAGATGGCTGGATGGCATCACTGACTCAACGGACATGAGTTTGAGCAAACTCCAGGAGACTGTGAAGGACAGGGAAGCCTGGCATGTAGCAGTCCATGGGGGTCACAAAGAGTCAGACACGACTGAGTGACAGAACAATAAGAACCCCTGCCAGCACCCTGACTGTGACTCCAGGAAACCCTGAGCTAGGACCACCCAGCTTAGCCACTCCCAGTTTCCTGACTCTCAGAAACTGTAAGATAAAAAAGTGCTTGTTATAAGCCACTAAACCTTGGGGTAATTTGGTATACCGCTATAGATAACTAATACATAGGGTAAAGGGAATGTGTGTTCTTGGTACTATTATTGCAACTTTTCTGTAAGCTTAAAATTATTTTAAAATGTTAAAAAGTAAATTTGATTGAATTTTCCTTTCTATTTTAATAATGGACCAGAAATGGAAAACAGATCAATTTCCATGGAAAGAAGAAGAAAGGCATTTTAGCCTGATACTTCAAGTTATGTGTTACTACAATAAGTAAACTCAACATTTGTTTTAAAATGTTCTCTTATGGAAATTGACTTTAAACTTTAGAGAAAGTAAGATGAGATAGATTTTATAATTTAAATACCCAGGAGCTTGTTTTGGATGAATGAAGAAGCCTGGTAAGACCATGTTTTGTGTGGTTACTCTTTATTAAAATCATCCTTCATCCAGCTGTACCAGTTTTATCATCCTAAGAACTGATTCAGTCATTCAAAAAATATTTGAGTACCTCTGTTTGTCACTGTTTTACTAGACAATGGAGATACATCAATGAATGATATGGTATTTATCTGCATAGAGCTTAATTATACTGGGGGACAGGCTATAAAACAAACACAAAAGGAAAATAATCGCAAATTGTAGTAAGTGCTGCTGTTAAAAAAAAGGTAATAAAAATTTAACACACACTGAATGTCCAGAATGTCCCAGGCATTGTGCTAGAAGAGCTGCAATGATAAACATGAGAGATGAGTCTTGTTCTACCAGACTTATTGTGAATATATAATTCTTGCGGCTTTATATGTGATTTGGGTCATGAAGATTCAGACTTTACATTGAGAGGTTGACATGTCAGTTAGGGTTCTCTGGTGATAGTCAACAGAAACTAGCATTAGCTAACATATGCAAAAAGGAATGATTTGAAAGGATATTAAAGTTCCCAAAATTAAGGAGAAAGTCAAGAATCAGACTTGAAAACAAAAACCTATGTTTGGAAAGTTCCTTAGAACCTTTCATGAGAGAAATCCCTGGTAAAGAACAGCAAGTGGCTGCAGCTAAATATTCCTAAAGAAACAAGATTGTGTTACAGAATCCAACCCCTAAAGTGAAAGTGAAGTCAAAAAAGTGAAGTGAAAGTGAAGTCGCTCAGACTCTTTATGACCCCATGGACTGTAGAGTACCAGGCTCCTCTGTCCATGCTATTATCTAGCCAAGAATACTGGAGTGGGTTGCAATTTCCTTCTCCAACCCCCTAAATGTGCCCTGTATTAAAGAAATTGCATTTTGCCATGTGAACAGAAGAGGGCCTTCTTAACTATGACACAGTCACCTTGCTTCTGTAGAACTACCTGTTCTTGCTGACTTAAGAAAATCCTATTTCATCAAGAACAGAAAAAGCCACCAAAGCCCCACCGCATAAAAGTCTATTAAAAACACACACACACACAGAGAATGACAACTTTTCAGTTAATAGAAAATACTACCCTCTAGAAAATATGAAACAGAGGAAAAGTATGTATATCACTCCAATATGAGTTAAATATCATTAAATAGAGAATCTTTCACATTGCAGATGTGAAAGAATTGAGTTAAAAATTCAATAGGAAGATGAGACTTGAGCAAACTCAGGCAATATACTGAAAAAATAAAATCATCCTAAACTACAGGGTTTCTAAAAACATGAAAGTAAGAAACACAGAGGAGAGGAATAAAATCAGCTATGAAGAAAAATAGAGAAAATAAGGATCAGAAAATGACATGGAAAAAACTACCTAGGCCTCCAGGAAAACAACAACAACAAACAAAAGCATTTCTTCCAAAGGGGAAAAAAAATCAAGTGGTGCCAGACTTCTTGAAAATAACACCAAGCAACACGACAATGGAGCAACATTTAAAAAAAAACTCAAGGAAACATAGTGTGAGCCAAGATTTTATAGTATGTCAAGTGGTACTTAAAGTGTCTAGGCTCTAGAAAGTGTAAACATGCTAGAACTTGAGGAATATTGTACTTACAAGCCCTCCTTGAGTACTTAACTAGAAAAGCTTCATCCAGTTTCAAAGAGTTGATTGGGAAGCCTTCGGCTAAAGTATTGAAGAGTATTAAATGTACTTAAATATGTTTAAGTAATTAAATATATTTATAAAGTATATTAGTATACTAAACTATATTGAATTTTATAACAGATACACAAACTAGGATGAGAAAATAGTGTGTAAATGTTTTACGTTCTAAAAATTTCAAATAGAAATAAGGCAACTAAATAAATATGGGAAGATGGGAGAAAGGAGTAGAATAAGTTTGTTGGTTGTCACAAAGGCAATTAGACGGAAGACAAAGTATATCATCTAAAACAGCAAAGGGTCTGCCCTGGTGGTCTGGTGGTTAACTCCTTTCCATAGCAGGGGCTTAAGTTCCATCCCTGGTTGGGGAACTAAGATCTCACATGTTCTGTGGTGTGGCCAAAAAAATAAATACATAGGATGACAAACAATAGTAGAAGCTTGGAAAAGCAAAAAGGGGTCTTTTACAGCATTACATAAATTGTTATCAGTATAAATGTAAACCATTAGAACATAAAAACCTTTTATGTTCTAAAGATAAAAAGAAATTTTAAAAGCAAGGAACACTCCACATAGTGAAAGAAACACAGTAAATACAGCAATATATACACTCATTTATTTTCTAAAAAGAAACATAGGAAAGATAAACTAGCAACTAATGAAAGTAATTACCTATAAGAGGTGGTTAGGAATGGAGTAGAAGCATAGGCATGACAGCTAGGTTACTCTGAGTGTACTTTTTACATAGTTTAACTTTGAGCCATGTAAATGCTTCACATTCAAAAACCATAAAAATTTTAAACAAATACAAAATTGAATACAAACAAAAACAAATGAAATTAGTTATATCACATTGATAACATAACTATGTAGAGAAAAGAGTAATTTCCATTAACTTGAACACTGTACTCTGGCTACATTTTCTTAGTGGGCTGTTATTCTAAGGACAGAGAATTGCAGAGATCTTAAATTTTATTTTACATGTTTACCAATTAGTAATACGAACTGTGGTGTTGGAGAAGACTCTTGAGAGTCCCTTGGACTGCAGGGAGATCCAACCAGTCCATTCTAAAGGAGATCAGCCCTGGGTGTTCTTGGGCAGGAATGATGCTAAAGCTGAAACTTTAGTACTTTGGCCACCTCATGCAAAGAGTTGACTCACTGGAAAAGACTCTGATGCTGGGAGAGATTGGGGGCAGGAGGAGAAGGGGACGACAGAGGATGACATGGCTGGATGGCATCAGTGACTCGACGGATGTGAATTTTTAGTGAACTCCGGGAGTTGGTAATGGACAGGGAGGCCTAGCGTGCTGTAATTCATGGAGTCGCAAAGAGTCCGATATGACTAAGCGAATGAACCGAACTGAACTGATCGTAGTGCTGAAACATAAGCTATAAGTAAAACATATAAGCAATTATAGACTTCCCTGGTAGCTCAGCTGGTAAAGAATCTGTCTGCAATGCAGGGGACCCTGGTTCAATTCCTGGGTCGGGAAAATTCCCCTGGTAAAGGGAATGGCTACCCATTCCAGTATTCTTGCCTGGAGAATCCCATGGACAGAGGAACCTGGACGTCTACAATCCATGGGGTCACACAGAGTCAGACACAACCGAGTAACTAAGCACAGCATACAGCACAAGCAAATACATTTTTACTCAAAAGCAGTATTTTCACTGCAAGAGAAAAGAGAGGAAAATATAAAATAATAAAAAAAGCCTGTAATGCTTAATTTTAATTGTAAACATCAATTTGAATTTATGAATTCTTAAAAATGTTATTTCTTAGCTATGCCTATATGGCCCAGAAACAAATGGGAGTTAAAATTTCATTTCCCCCGAAAAGGAATAGATAGGGCTTCTTGAAGAAATAGCTAATATTCCCCAGGTTTGGAACATGATGAGTACGAGGCACATCTGGGACATGTTGTTATACCTGAAGAAAGAAGAATTCAAAGACTAATGCGGTCATGTCTAAAAGATACAGAAGCTAGTTTGCAGTGACTTACATTGGCTACTGGTTCACAATAGGAACTCAAAAAGAAGTATGATATAACTGACTATATAATACATTGAAGAACAAAAACACTGATTCTTGAAAAAGAGAGAGGACTTTGGGAAAAAGGAAGGAGGGAAAATAGTCTTTTTAAAATAGAGAACTAATAAATGTAAAAGAAAATTAGAGAATTAAAAATTTTAAACCATCATTTTGCACCTCAATGTGATAAATGATTCAATTAAGATCATCAGTTGATGCTAGAGACATTAAATAAAAGGCTGTTAGAGATCTATTAGTCATAATCTTAACTGAACAATTATCATCAATAATGAGACAATCTAGAATTGTGTCTTCTGATACAATATAAAACCTGTAAGATAATCCATGAAATGCTCTTTCAAAAAACATTTAACCTGAATTTAATCAAACCTATAGACTTCCAGTTCAAAGGAAATGTAAATAAAGAAAGCAAATCAAGTATATAGACAGATCAAGGATAATGTCAAGTAACAGATTCTTCAAAAAGTCACAACAGGGAAAAAAAGCCATCAGGGTATGAGGAAGTCTCTTCCAGGCTAAAAGAGACAATCAGATAGAAAGTATGAACCTTAATTGAATAGATCACAAGAAAAACCCTATAAAAGTTCATTTTTGAGACAACTGGAAATATCTGAATATGAATATAGATGGTACAATCAATTTAAATTTTCTTAAGTGTGACAATGGGATTCAATTTAATTAGAAAAAATGTCCTTATTTTAGGAGTAAAGTGTCCTGATAATGCTAGTATGCAAAATTTTAATAATTGTTGAGTTCAGGTGGAAGGCAAATGGGTATACCATTATTTCAATTTTTATATACTTAAACATTTTTTTATTAATGAGAAGCTGACAAAAATTTAAATAGAAAAAAAAAAGGTCTTTAACAATGCTTACTTTGTGAGTGCCTAAAGATAACCCAGGCTTCACTGGTGGCTCAGATGGTAAAGAATTTGCCTGCAATGCAGGATACCCAGGGTTCAAAGCCTAGTGGAGGTGATGGAATTCCAGTTGAGCTATTTAAAATCCTAAAACATGATGCTGTCAAAGTGCTGCACTCAATATGTCAGCAAATTTGGAAAATAGCAGTGGCCACAGGACTAGAAAAGGTCAGTTTTCATGCCAATCCCAAAGAAACACAATGCCAAAGAATGCTCGACTACCGTACATTTGCACTCATTTCACATGCTAAAAGGCTGTACTCAAAATCCTTCAAGCTAGGATTCAGCAGTATGTGAAGTAAGAACTTTCAGGTGTACAAGTTAGCTTTAGAAAAGGCAGAGAAACGAGATATCAAATTGCCAACATCCATTGGATCAGAGAAAGGAAGGAAATTCCACAAAAACGTCTGCTTCACTGACTAGTGAAAGCCTGAAAGCCTTTGACTGTGGGTCACAACAAATTGTGGAAAATTCCTAAAGAGATGGGAATACCAGACCACCTTATCTGCCTCCTGAGAAAACTGTATGCTAGCTAAGAAGCAAGTTAGAACCTTATATGGAACAACAGACTGGTTCAAAATTGGGAAAGGAGTAAGACAAGGCTGTATATTGTCACCCTACTTATTTAACTTGTATGCAGAGTACATCATGCGAAATGCATGCTGGATGAATCACAAACTGGAATCAAGATTGCTCAGAGAAGTAACAACCTCAGATATACAGTTGATACCACTCTAATGTCAGAAAGCAAAGAGAAACTAAAGAGCCTCTTGATGAAAGTCAAAGAGGAGAGTGAAAAAGCTGGCTTAAAACTCAACATTCAAAAAACTAAGATCATGGCATCTGGTCTCATCACTTCACGGCAAATAAAAGGTGAAAAAGTGGAAGCAGTGACAGATTTTATTTTCCTGGGCTCCAAAATCACTGCGGCTGGTGATGCAGCCATGAAATTAAAATTTGCTTGCTCTTTTGAAGAAAAGCTGTGACAAACCTAGACAGCATATTAAAAAGCCGAGACATCACTTTTCTGACAAAAGCCTGTATAGTCAAAGCTATGGTTTTTCCAGTAGTCATGTATGGATGTGAGAGTTGGACCATAAAGAAGGCTGAGTGCTGAAGAATTGATACTTTTGAACTGTGGTGCTGGAGAAGACTCTTGAGAGTCCCTTGGACAGAAAGGAGATCAAATTAGTCAATTCTAAAGGAAATCAACCATGAACATTCACTGGAAGGACTGATGCTGAAACTTTCTATACTTTGGCCACCTGATACAAAGAGCCAACTCATTGGAAAAGACCTTGATGCTGGGAAAAGTGAAGTCGCTCAGTCATGTCTGACTCTTTGTGACCCAATGCTGGGAAAGATTGAAGGCAAAAGGAGAAGAGAGCGGCAGAGGATGAGATGGGTAGATAGCATCAGCATCACTGACTCAATGGACATGAATTTGAGCAAACTCCAGGAGATGGTGAAGGACAGGGAAGCCTGGTGCGCTGTAGTCCACCAGGTTGCAGAGTTGGACATGACTTAGTAGTGGCTGATGAACAATAAAAAGGTAAAAGATACAAAGTAATGGAAATTTGGGGCATTGTGTGTGTGTATATGTATATATACAGAGAGAGTTGTTTAGTCAGTAAGTTATGTCCGACTCTTTTGCGACCCCGTGGACTGCAGCCTACCAGACTCTTCTGTCCATGGGATTCCTCAGGCAAGTATACTGGAGTGGGTTGTCATTTCTCTCTCCAGGAGATTTTCCCAACCCAGGGATCACACCTGCTTCTCTTGCATTGGCAGGCAGATTCTTCAGTTCAGTTCAGTCGCTCAGTCGTGTCCGACTCTTTGCGACCCCATGAATCACAGCACGCCAGGCCTCCCTGTCCATCACCATCTCCCAGAGTTCACTCAGACTCACGTCCATCAAGTCCGTGATGCCACCCAGCCATCTCATCCTCAGTCGTCCCCTTCTCCTCCTGCCCCCAATCCCTCCCAGCATCAGAGTTTTTTCCAATGAGTCAACTCTTCGCATGAGGTGGCCAAAGTACTGGAGCTTCAGCTTTAGCATCATTCCTTCCAAAGAAATCCCAGGGCTGATCTCCTTCAGAATGGACTGGTTGGTTCTCCCTGTAGTCCAAGGGACTCTCAAGAGTCTTCTCCAACACCACAGTTCAAAAGCATCAATTCTTCGGCACTCATCCAAAGTAAGCTTGAGACTTTAAAATTTTAGAATTCATAGCAGTATTTTAAAAGTCATAAAATGAAGCATAAACTCACCTGATTTTCTGTAATCCTATCATCACCCAAGAAATATTAATCTACTGTTGTTATAATATTTAAAATGTATTGAAGCACCTCGCATATATTAGAAAAAAGCACTTAGTGTAATTTTTAATGGCTCTATTTACTATCCAAGCAGAATAAAATGAAACATAATGAAACTTCAGCCTAAGGAGAAAACTTAAATCCCCAATTATTAGAAATTGTGTTTTTGTATATACAGTGTCTTTTAAGAAACAGCAACCACATAAACCCACATCTACAGATTTTGTTTAAAATATATAAGTGAAGTCTGATTTAACACATTTAATTAAACCTTTTAAATACTCTATGTTTAAAGTACATCTTAACAAGAGTGCATTTTCAGATGATTACCCCAAAACACTGTAACAGCATTCATTATTCTTTGAAATCCTTAGTGAGTTTAATTTCAAAAAGGATGAAAGTGTATATCTCAGGTAAACTATTTTCAAAGGAATATCATTACTGTTTATTTTAAAGAAGTTATTTTAACATACCAGAGACCCTAAATAAGTAAACATAAATAAATGCCAAAATGAAAAAACCTGGTTAGATCTAATGGAGGTTTGATACTTAACACCAATAAAGGATGACTGGAAATGTGGAGCTATCAGTTAACAGTGAAGGTCTATTATGAGCCATCCTGGCAATTGATATCAATTTTATTCTATGAACTCCTCCTCAGAGTAGTGATGGCTAATGGTAATTTAAAATTAGCTCAGGAAACACCCTTCTAGTTGCTAGATGGGATGCTGTTCAATTCATGAATTGCCAAAAATGCCAATTAGATCTTCAAAATAAATACATAAATAAAATTAGCTCAAAATTGTACATAAATATACAGCATAGGTTAAATTTATGAATTGTCTTTTAATTATCCCAACATTTAATAAAATTGTCATTAAATATCAGAACTGAAAACTAAATAAATAATACAAGTGCTACTTAGTACTGTATCTGATTGTTTTTCTACCCTTCAGTCGTATGTTCAGAAGCATCTGACAAAATTTCTGAAATTAAAAATGACAATGTGTATAAGTCTTTATGGGCTTCGCAGGTGGAGCTCACGGTAAAGAACCCACCTACCACTGCAGGAGACATAAGAGACAGGTTCGATCGCCAGGTTGGGAGGAACCCTTGGAGGAGGGCATGGCCACCCACTCCAGTATTCTTGCCTGGAGAATCTCATGAACAGAGGAGCCTGGTAGGCTACAGTGCACAGGGTTGCAAGAGTCAGACACGGCTGAAGAGCCTGAGCGTGCAGCATGCACAGTCTCCATAAACAACTGTCATTGCTTGCGTCATCCTCATCAATTCAGAAACATGTATATTAGTGACGAATGGTAAGGAATCTGGTCTTACCCAAAAACAGTTCTGGCCTACATCCTCAGCAGGTCCCAGTAGGAGAAGTGTCTTTGTTATTCACGTTGGGCTCCTCAAATTACATGAGCTAATTTATGCTAACATGAGACCCTGGCATCTGAGGTCTGCTAGTTCTCCAGGGAGGATCAGGGCTGGAGAGTGAGTTAAACTATGTGATCAAAGAATCAATCAAGCATTCCAAATAATGAAACTTTGGTAAAAATGTGAAAACCAAAGCATAGGTAAATTTTCCCAGTTGGCAGTACTCTGCATGAAGTATCATAGATTTTAGCTAGGCGTATATATACAACATTGTCCAAGGCTTCACCAGGAGTGGACAATTGGAAAGGATGACTGGAATTTAGACCCATCCCATCCTTACCTCTGTCCAATGTTCTCTTCCTTTGTCTGGTCCTAATTTGTATCCTTTCTCTGGAATAACTATGATTGTGAATATAATAGCTTTCAGTGAGTTCTGTCTTTCCAGTGAATTATTGAACCTAGGTGAATTTGGGAAACCTCTGAATTTATAGTCACCAAGATGCTCTACAATAGTAGAATTTCAAATCTTTGGGATTTGAGGTCAGTTTATTTCCTCTGATATTTTCTCTTCTAGAATGTGTAGGTAATCAGTCCTGCTTTGGAAAAAATTCTCTTTAAGAACAGTAAGAAAGACAATTATGATTACTAATACTGGTCCCTATCTGAATCTGCCGAATAACAGTGGTATCTATAAGATTTAGATTATGAAGCATATTTACATAGCACAGGATTCAAGAATTTTACTTTCAACAGAAGTATTCCAATACAAATATAAAGATTTTCAGTTGGTGCTTCTCATGTAGTTAGGACTCCACACTTCCACTGCAGGGGGCATAGGTTTGATCCCTGGTTGGGAAACTAAGATCCTGCAAGCCATGCAACACAGCCAAAAAAATAAATTATGAAGAAAACATATACCACTTACTGTAATCTCTTAACTTTGACGCTATCAAGAGATAATTTGATTAAAGCAAAAAGTTTTAGACTGTTATAATCATACAGGTAGAGAAATTCTAACTAGTTTAAATAAGACCCAGTCTTTCACACTAGAGCAAAGTAAAAAGGAAGAACACAGTAAAAAGGAAGGTAACCAGAGAGGTAGGAAGCGGCTCAGGGAGTCATTTTTGATATATGGAAAGACTAATTCATGGTTAAGTTAGACACAGGTGAACAGGAAAACAAGGAAATATAGGGAAAAATTTACATAGTTATGAAAATGATCTATTTTCAGAAATCTAGAGAACAGAAAATAACTGGATACCAAAAAATGACAAAGAGAAATTTATCAATTAAAAAGCCATTTAAACAAAAGACCAATTTATACATTCCTTTGAATTATGTCCATAAAAAATTTAAATATACAAATCACAACCCCAAACCCAAAAGAATCTTTTTAAACAAATGAAATACATATAATGACAAATTCAGAATCCAAATCATTTAAAAATATTTTAAAAATCACAGTAAATTCTATCTTACAATACGAAATAAAAAAATCAAAATGAGAGTTACATACAGTTGTTAAAGTTTCAAAAGTTCAATGATGGAGCAATGGTACCATAATTTCTTTAAATAAATTCTACTTACTAACATTTGTACAAGATACCTATTTCAATATTGTTAGATAATGAATTTAAATAGCAAATGTTGAAACAATGAACACATTGAATTATAGTTATTCTTAAAACATCCTAATTTTGCCTATGTGTCCAAAATTGTGAATTACAGTAATATCCTCAAGAAAAGCCAGGTATTTGGTAAAGCAAGGCACACAGGACCAGATTTTGATAACGGTACTTTTTCTTTGGTCTTATAAGTACTTTAAATATGCTACATATCTGGGAGATTCTTCAGATGACTTTCAATATAGCATAAATAACTTTTATAACCTTTTTATCATGTACAGCATACATTCACATGTAATTAAATATTCTAACAATGAATATGTAAATAAAATGAGTGATGCTAAACCATTTTTAAATACAAAACTCAGATGAGTGACTATACAATGACATGTTAAAGTTTAATAATCTGATATGTAGGAAAAGTTTATCAGTTCTTAGGAATAGTCTTATTACACTAGGTCTACTAAGCACAAAGTCAATTAGTTTCCACTCAGATTCTGTCTCCTTGGAATCTAGTTTAAATCTCAAATCACCTTTCCTTCTATGACACTGTGACATTCAATAAAAACTGATGTAAACATTCAAGTTTTGCATGTCTAAACTACATTTTCCACTGTAAAAGTAGTCTACGACTTCTCTAAAAATCACTTATTAAAGAATTGGTAATATTACTGTGTTGATTACATCTATATGTTGCATTTCAAGCTTTTCTTCCAAAATACCATAGTTTTATTAAAGTTTTATAGAACTATCAACTGGCACTCTTCTCCCATGCGTTAGCACGTTTCTTTGAAATGGACAAAGTTGTTGAGAGATAAATGTAAACTTTAAAAAGTATAAGAATTTAAATAATCAAGGAATCATCATTATAGAAGGTTGATATAATAAGGCTTTTGGAGGTCATCAAAACACACACCACACACAGAAGAAAATGGCATTACGTGTACCTATGACGTCATCTAGGACATGGGTCCACTGTTTCAAATATGGTTATTTCTTTATGAATCAAAAGCTATAGACTATACAACCAATTCTCTATTCCAACCTACTAGAAAAGCAAAATATAAACTATGTTTGTCTAATAAAAGTTTGCTTTGAGAATATACTTTAGACTATTTTGCCCATTCTCCAAACTCTTGACTACATTTTATAAAAGTTGGAAGGAATCTTGAAAATTGTGTTATTTGGGGGCACCTGAAAATATATTACTACTATAACTAACATGCTTGATGTCCAATAATTTGCTTGTTAAAATTGGGAGAAACTAAACTTGAATTCACAATTAATGATGAATGCATACCACATTAATACATAAGTACCCAACACTTCAGTGTAAGCTGAACATAAATCTTTATATTTAGTCTTGAGGTTTTAGATTTCTCTTAGCATTAAGTAGTAAATGTAAATCTGAATGTTGTTATAGTCTAAAAACACCATTCTCAAATTGTAGTAAAGTTATTTAATAAATACTCTAAAAAGTAGTCCCTGAAAAATGTAAGTCAGAGTTCCAGAAAGTTTGCTTGGCACCAATTTGGAATTACCAGCAAATAAATGTAAAAATACTTTGTAATTTTAAGCATTTTTAAAAACTCTGAATGGAATATATTAGGCCTGTGTCTTGTTGAGACTAGGTTTGCCTCAGCAAAGTAACACAGCCAGTCCTAATTAGCCGAGACTAGCCAACAGATTGTAACATAGTATTTTCAGCCAAATTTTAACAAAATCCATTAGAATTATATAAAAATATTTATTTTTTTACAGTTTTTATACAATTAGAACAGGAGACTTTTTAAAAATACATAATGCATGAAGGAAAAAATAAAGTACTTCTATACACAATAGGTAATTCTGTCTCTAGTCAACAATAAATTAAACCCCTATTTCAATTTTAGAAAGTAACTGTGCCCACCAATTCATTTGATCATTTCTGCTATATTTTCTCTCCCTGAACCATAACTCATGTAATTTGCAATCTCAACTCCAGTGCTAATCAAATGCAAAAAAAAGGAAAATAAACCACTACTGTAAAGCAAAGTTGGGGCTCTTTCTTGGCAGCTTTTGTAAGGTCACAAAAAGGGAGTTCAGAATTTGGCTGCCTCTCTCAGACATTTGATCATAATATTCCTAGGAATGGTGGGTTTATGAGAGGCCTAGAAAGTTCTTCTGAACACTTTGAATTTATAGTTATAGTGCCATTTAAAATATATCATGGCAATCTGGAATGTTTAAGTCATTCTGGTCTCAATTTATTCATGTCTATACTATGATATATTTGGTTGTTTTGTCATCGGTTATAGATCAGTGAATAAAATCGTCATCTAAAAACTCTGTAGTTGTGTACAGTATATGTTGTGATAGTTTAAAATTCTCCAAATGGAGACATTAGACAATAATTATTATTTTAAATTATTAAATGAGTATTTAACCCCTTTAAATTACATTTTAAAACTTTAATGGAAATTAACACAGAGAGAAATGTACTTTAAAGTAATAGTAAGGATTTATCCAATTTACAGAAAAAAATACAATTAAGAGACAAAGGACAAAACTCCATTAATGTAAAACTCACTGGCTACTATCTAGCACAGGAACAAATGGATTGCATTCAGCAGTTTCAAAGCACTAAAAAGATCTTAAAGTTTAGATGGAGAAACAGATGTGTATATTTCTTTATATTAAATTTAAATATGAATTTTATTCTCTGACAAATCAGACCCAGAAAGTTACTTTATCAACTTTTATGCATTTGAACATTTCCAACATATAGCAATCCTTTGTTTAGTAATCTCCTGTATAAATATAAAAATCTGAGATATGTGAAAATGGTTTTCAAATCATACTATTTCTTCACAGCTTTATAGATAATTATAATGTTCAAACTTTGAATATCCATGTTATTTGATATATCTGTACAGAAAGAATAAGATAAAAAACATTTAATAAAATTAAATATATATAATTTGCAAAATTGATGTCTGACACTTGCTGTGTGCTGTTTCAAAGAGTGCATAGGATATTTCTGTAGCAATCAAAAACATAATATCTTTTAAAAAACTCAGATTTTAAATTTCCTCTAGTAATTATTCTAATCCCTGGAAATACTTTCAAGTTTTGATTTTTAGATGCAATAGGTATTTTGTTACATATATGTATATTTTATCCTTAAACTTTTGTATTTTCAAACCATTTGAACATTATCATCAGATTCAGCATGATAATTTTCTCTTAGAATCTGTAGAAGTCCTCTGTGCAGCATTAATGTTGAGATTCCCAGTGCACCACTGTGAAAAACCAGATAAATTACCACTATGCTTTAGTGGGATTTCCTGCAGGTTTGGGATCATAACCATATAGGAAAGTAGCTGTTATTACAAGGATGGCTCCAAGGAAAAAGACACTAAATAGATGAAGAAAAAATGAAAAAGAGAAAATCAGATTAAAAACAACACAAATTATATTTCTTTACTATAAAATACAAATATAATTTGGGAAAAAATGTTCCAGTAACATGGCTAACAAATACTAAGTGGTTACTAGGTTCCAGATATTCAGCTAGGTGTTTTATATGTATTATCTCATTTAGTTCTCAAAACAACCTTATGAAGAGGGACTAGCATTGCCCTCATTTGTTAATATATGAAGAAACAGGTTTAGAGAATCTAAATAATTGTCTTAAAGTCCCACAGCTTGAAGCAGAAAATGGGATTCAAACTTGGGTATGTCTGACTCTAGAGCCAAACTTGCACTTCCATCCACTGTGCTATATATACTGTAGTCTCCTCCCAAAATAAGTATATATAAAATGTTATGTTTCATCTTTTTTTAAAACCATTTTTAAAAACTGTAGTTAATTTATAATGTTTTGTTAGTTTTGGGTATATAGCAAAGTTATTCAGTTAGACATGTATATGTATATAAAGTATTTCATTTTAGTATGCCTTTTACCTATAATACATTGAAGACTAACAGATTTCGATTTTTTTAACAAAATTTGAAAATATACAGGGAAAACTGCACTCTTTTCAAACCAAAGTAAAGTTCAGTTTAAAATCAAAGGTATTAATAAATAAAACTCAGGACTAATTTTTATAGTAGTAGTGTTAGTCGCTCATTCATGTCTGACCATTTGCAACCCCACAGACTGAAGCCCACCAGGCTCCTCTGTCCATGGGATTCTCCAGGCAAGAATACTGGAGTGGACTGCCATTCCCTTCTCCGGAGGATCTTCCCAACTCAGGGATTGAACCCGGGTCTCCTGCATTGCAAGCAGATTCTTTACCATCTGAGCAACAGGGAAGGTCAGTTTTTATAGGATGCTTTAAAAAAGGAAATTAGATTAACTGCAAGAAGACTTGGTTTCTTCTTTATCTATCCATATATATACAATATACCTTACTATAAACTAGAAATGAATAGAAACTGGTACTGGAACTTAAACTGAATATAAACTAGAATATCAATCAACTTTTAACGTGTATATTCTTTGAAGTGTTGTTACAGGGATATGAATTAGTCTTGTTTTTAAAGTTTTATTAACAGTTATGATTTAAAGGCCCTTCATAATATAGTCCTTGCAGTCTCTTTTGTTGTTGTTGTTGTTTTCTAGTCCTTGCAGTCTTATCTCCCACACTCCACCCAACCCCATCTATTAAGTCAGCCACTCCATTTAGGGAACACAACATGCCTTTTAGGACACTGTCTTTGTAGATGTTATTCCTCTGCCTGCAATGTCCCTCCCAAGAAAACTGCTTATTGATAACAACTTAGGTCTAAAGTCTCTAAGACTAACTCCCCTAAGCAAAGTTACTCTATGGTAATACTTTATCACACTATAGTAAATAATATGATATTTACATTCTGTTCCTCTGTTCAACCATGTGTTCCTCATGCATCATTATATTCCTAAGAACCTGGCATATATAGGGAGCTTAGTCACTACCTGTTATGATACGTCTAGTGTTGACTTGCTGCAGATGGGCAACTTTTCAAAAGCCTTGAATACAGGTATATGTATACAATTAAGAGAACATAATACTTCCTACAATGTATCCTGAAGAAAATTACTACCACAGGAATATTTGGTCAACTACTTAGACTCTGACTGAGCACTTTCTTGGTCAATCATAATGAGCTTTTCCTAGCTTTCCATAAACCTGGAATTGTATAAAATCACATGCTCAGTTGGAAAGTTGTCTGATTCAACTTTCTAGGAATCCATTCTATGATATCTCTAACAGGATCTACTAGAATATCTATTACTATCAGGAAACCCCTGCTTTCCCAATCCAGCTACTTTTAGATGGTTCTGAGAGAAAAAAATTTTAAGGAAGAAGCTACCAGAATTTAATACTTAAAGGATTTGCACCCCCTCTTTCTAATGGATTGTGTATATACTTCCATTGCTGTATTGATCAGTTATAATTTATTCTCATGTCTGTTTCTCTGATCACTGAGACCTCCTTGAAGATAGAAAATCATATCTTATTCATGCATTCCTATTTCTCTAGGATCTTCTAGTATACTGACAGACACATAGTGGAAACAATAAATTTTTGATAAAAGAATAAGCAAGTCTAAATATAAGGATGGTAACGCCAACAAGGAAAATAATGAGCACCTAAAAACAGGAAAGAGAATACTGGTGATATGATATCAGTAGAGATGTCCAGCACCCAGGTAAAAATAGGAAATTAGAGTTAAGGTGAAGCTGGGACTTCTTCATAGAGAAGACAGGTTAAGACATGACAGTAGATAAGATGGATAAGAAAGTGAGTGAGAACTGACAGGTTACCAAAGGAACAATCAGAAAGGCAGGTACAGGGGTTAAGGATAGTACTGAGAAACCAAAAAAACTGTTTCAGTAGGTGAAATGGGGACAACAAAGGAAAATATATTATTACATTCAGAATACAGATCTTTGCATTTATTGGATAATGGAAGTTTTCCACAAAAGTAAAAATACATAAAGATGGATGGCTTAGCTATCTATTTTAGGAAAAACAACCTGTCTCCTCCATCTAACTTGGTGTCCTATGCATATTCTCAAAACATTCATTCATTCAATAGTAACAGTACCATTGTCTTTTCTCCTTTTATCTTCATCCCAACATACCCCACATGCTCCCTCAGAAACATGGATTTACACATGTAAGTATGTACCTTACTGAAAAAAACTCCTACTCTTTTGTTCCTCTCCTTGTTTACTTGTTCATTTACTTGTTTTATTCCCTGCATGATTCAAAGATTTAAAGTTATCACCTTGGCCTTATATGAGGCTTTATTTTTTTAAGGTATGCCTTTTTAAGTTACCCTTAAAATCTACAAGTACTAAACATTCTCAAATAATATTAAAGCATGTAATTTCCCCCATTTAATAGGTAGGGAATTTAATGTTGTATTTAGTCACTAAGTCATGTCTGTCTCTTTTGAGACCCCATGGACTGTAGCCCACCAGGGTCCTCTATCTAAGGGATTTCCCAGGCAAGAATACTGGAGAGAGCTGCCATTTCCTTCTCTATGGGATCTTCCAACCCAGGGACTGAATCCATGTCTCCTACACTGCAGGCAGATTCTTTATTGCTGAGCCACCTGGGAAGCCTTCAGGTAGTTTAGGTAGGGAATAAAGCATCATTAAGATAGAGATGCTAATAGTCTCACTAGTAAGTAATTCATTCCCAAACCAAGCTAAAAACAGTAACAGAAATTCATGTCTCAGAAAAATTACAGATTTCAACACACATGTCTCAGTCCTACTGTTCAAGTTTCTAGAGAAGAACCAAACGACAAATGTTTAACATAGAAATACAACAAGCATATTACATTTTTCTACTACCATATTCCACCCATAATCCTATCTTACTTTCACTAACACAAATGAATTTTACTAACTCTTAAAATTTTAATATCTTAAACATTCATTCAACAATCAGAGTATCTATTATATGCCACGTTCTTGCCTTGCTTACTTATCAGATGGTGATAAGACTTTGGAAGACAAAAGGAAAGAATGTTTAAAGAGGGGTTGCTCTTTTTCAGAGAGATCTCTTGAAAAAGGGATATTGGAGCTAAGATCTGAAGACATGAGGGAGTATGCCATGTGAATATGTGAAAGTGAAAGTGAAGTCATGCCCGACTCTTTGCGACCCCATGGACAGTGGCCTGCACCAAGCTCCGCCGTCCATGGGATTCTCCAGGCAAGAACACTGTAGTGGGTTGCCATTTCCTTCTCCAGTGAATCTTCCCCACCCAGGGATCGAACCCAGGTCTCCCGCATTGTAGACAGACGCTTTACCGTCTGAATGAAGGTCAAATCAGAGCCCATAGCAAAAAGGTTAAAAGAAAAAAAAAAAAGTAAACAAGAGGTAAGTAATGTCAGATGAGGACAGAAAGATAGCTAAAAGCCAAACCAAATAGGCCATTGATGGTGACAACTTTTGAGTGACAAGGGAAGCAATCAGAAGGTGCAATCAGAAGGTTCCTGAGTACACTGATTTTGAAAATAATCATTCTGGTTACTGAATGGGGAAAATTCAGAGACACAGGTGAAGAAACAAGGAGGAAAGTCAGGAGCCTATTTCCTTAATCTAGATGACAAACGAGGGTGACTTGGATCATGGTGATAGCATTAGAGGTTGTGAGAAACAGTCACACTGGCAGTATTAAAAAGGAAGAGTTAATAGGATTTGTCTCTGCATTAGAATGACATGTGAGAGGACAGTAAAGAGAAGGATGACTTTACTTCACTGAGAAAAGAAAAAATTTTCATACACTTTAACTTTCTCTTCTAAAACTATCTATGTCCATATCTATAGACTCTGCCTTCAAAGAAGGATAAACGGTGTTCCTAAGTTAAAAGGCCTAAGCAATTGAAAGAGTGAAGGTATGTACAACAAACTGAGAACCCTGGCAGAGATGGGGAATGAGTTATCTAGTAGGCACTGAAGAGAAAATAGACAGACAGACAACTATATATAAAGGCCTGGAGTTCAAATTTAAATTTGAAGTTATTTGCCTATAAACAGTATTTAAAGGCATGAGAATAAAGATCACCAAGGAACTGAGAGCAGATATAAGCCCAAAGACGAATGAAGAGAGTATTCCAAAATTTAGAAAATGAGAAGATGAAGAGGGAGTGAAATTACAGGAAACTAAGGATGGTATCCTGGAATCCATTAAAATATAATCTCATTACCCTGGGATTACAAGTTAACAATTGTAGATCAAACAGCGCTTTCTGTTATACTTTCCTGTTCTCTCTCTGTCGCTCTCTTGGTGTCTGTGACACGACACAGTCCCGGGTCTCCTGCTTCACCCATCATTCTTTCTGCAATTCTCTAGACTATTCTTCTCCCTGAAGAACTTTCTCATGAGCCACCTTTCAAAGATGACTCAAATGATCTTATAAACAAATTATCTTCTTCAAGAATGTCACCTCCTTTCCTGGCTTAAGCTATATTAATTGTTTAAATGACTTTATATGACTTAATCATTTTTTAAAATATGACTTTTAACTTTGGGGGAAAGACCCCTATTCAGATCTACTGGGGAAATTCTGGCCAGCCAAACTGTATAAAAAACTGTCTAGTGTTAGACTTTCTTTCATGCATTTAGTTTGAAACCCTCTTAAAAAGATAGTTAAGTGAATCTTACTATATTTCTTTAAAAGCTGTAATAGAACAAAATTTTTCAGATCAGATCATATGAAGGACTCACGTTTCTAAATAAATCTAAAGAAATAGAAAAGAATACACTACCTGGTTGGTACAAAATCTTGTAGCCAAAAATAAGATATTAGTGTTGATAATATTATGGACAAAGAGGTTGCAAATCCTTTCAAAATGTTATCCGCATACTTAATAACAGCAGCTATTACAAGGCCTCCCAGTGCCTGCAGAAGTTTTAAAAGATTATTTTTAAAAATAGACACATATAAAACTGCTTTTCAAAATACTTTTTTGTCCTATAATCTAATTCCATTAAATAAGTGATTTTTATTAAAATTTCGTAACATATGAGCATCTAGGTTTTGTTTAATAGACTCTCTCTTTCAAAAGGTATCGGATAAAATAACTACCAGCAGAATCTGCAGTTTGTTATAATAGAGTCTGACCATATTATGAATAAAATATCTATCCTTATCCAATTTAGTAATTAAACATCACTTCTTCAGACAAACATGGGAAGATTGAATACTCAGATTAGTGAAACATTTTTATTTTTGATTAAAAATAAAATGTAATGATATTTTACTAGCCTTTTAATTGCCTAACTTGGCTTTCTTCCTCGAGTTTCTTCCAATTCTAATCTACCTTTCAAATTGCTGTCAGAGTACTCTTCCTGAAGCACTTTAATCACTCTCTTTAAGAGTGTAGAAAGAACTTTCTGCCAAATCCCTCTCAAACTCCAAATTGTAGCTACTTAAATAATGGTTTTACCATATCTCAGAGTTTTGTTTTCTACCAAACCCTGGAGAAGGGAATGGCAACCCACTCTAGTATTCTTTCCTGGAGAATTCCATGGACAGAGGAGTCTGGTGGGCTACAGTCCATGGAGTCGCAAAGAGTCAGACACAACTAAGTGACTTTCCCTTTATTTCACCAAACTCTACGTATCAACTCCCAAATCTGAGTTACCCACTTTCATTGCACCTCTTCAAATGGTAAAAGCTTTAAGAGAGAAAGTCACAAATGATGCCAATGAGCTCACTATAAATAGATGTTTGAGTCCTGTTATTTCTTGGCAGTGCTCTCATTCTTCTATTTTCTCCCTCATACCAGCTGTACCAAACCTTTTAAATTCTTCTCAAGTCTGTAGTCTCTTCTTAAGGAAAAAGGGCTTTCCTCCTCAACAGGATAAAAGCCATCAGAAAATCTTTCTCAAATTTTCTCTGAATTTTCACTTAGCCTTATCTCCTTTTCTCTTATCTTAAAAATAGAAGTATCCTTCTTCCTTTCAAAACACAGTTATCCTTTGCTACCTTCTCACCCATCTTCCCTAAGGGACTTTCAGCTTCAAATATCTCTAGAGAAAAGCTTTGTGAAGGCAGAGACTTGTATCTTCATTTTGTTTCCTCCAGAGTACTTAATAAGTATTTTTTGAAGATGAAATTATTCAACCGTTGAATAATTTCAAGTTATAAACTGAGGTTATTTGATAGGGATACTCCAATATGTGACGAATATTAAACTTTTAAACTGTTACAGATTTAAATATCTAGATCTGCTTCTTGAGCCTGAATGAACTGACTTTAGACTTGTGAAATGAGTAGAATTGTAGAAAAATTAAAAGTTATATTTTTCCTCAGCTTCAACTCTTTTATTCTTAATCTTGCATTTTCATTATGTTAAATTTAAATACCATAAAGTTCACATTACAGCATTTAGGTCAGTCCTATTTTAACTTCCCTGAATAAACTAGATATAACGAGAGTACTAACAGGAGAAGCCCTTTTTCCTCCTATCAGTACATCATAGCTATTTTGATTTTCTATGTTAAAATAAAGTTTATTAGCATAAATACAAAAATTTAAATGCTTTACCTGAAGAACAACAACTATCCAGGTCAGTCGGTTATATCCCTGAAAAAACCCATTCTTTGACACCAGTTCTCCATCATAAACATATACACCCATTAATCCAAATATACTCCCAAAGAAACCTTAAAAAAAAAAAAAGTAAAGTCTATGTTATATGTCCTTTGGTTTGTCAGGAGAGATATTTTTCCATTAACATTACAAATAATTTTAAACTTAACTTTTCCATTTTGATACAATTTGATTAAAAGTTTTTTCAGTTGTATAATTATATAAACTTAGAAAAAATATACTTAGTACTATACTATGACTAAGAAAAAGACATGGGAATGTAAAACAGAACATATTACCAGCTTTGGAGCACTGAAAAAATAGAGTGTATACATTACAGGACTGTATGGATATCCCACTCAAATATTTGTAAAATGTGCACTTTTTGTATATTTCACTGTATCTTCCTATTGCTAGATCTATATTTTCATATATTCACATTCATATATGCAGATATAATAACTCAGGTATGTGGTATGGCATTTTTCTTTATTTAGAAATTTTGGATGTATGATAAGTAATATCCAAAAAGTTAGAAAAGACACAGTCAGCCACAGGCAACATCAGAAGGTTGTTACTGAAGTGTCACCGTTATGGAAAAGTCAGCTCAATGAGAGAAGGAAATGTGTGTTGTTCACTGCTGAATCCCTTACTTCTACCACAGAGCTTATGGTAGACTTATGCCTTGTGACTACTGGAACTAAGATTTCCTGGAGAAATCCTAAGCTATGAATAAAGAAATGGTTATACTACAGGAGCCACCTCTTTAGGGGGAATTCTCTGGTAACATACTCAAAGAGTGTAGGGTAACCCAAATTTCTAAATAAAGTCATAACTAATCAAAGTATTCTACGATGAAAAAGGAACCAAAAGGGATGTGAAATGTTCTAAAATTTTATTTGCAGCAACTAGCAGTTTTTATAAAAGGTTTATTTAATTAAAGATACACAGACATCTTTAAATATAACAATATAATCACTTTAAAAGTAAGGTTAGAAAACATTTCAAACTTACCAAGTTGAATGTTTCTTATCCACACTGACTGTTTGGTTTCTTTTAAGATTTTCTCAAAGTAAACCCCAGCAAAGCCACTTGAAAAGCATGCTGTGAGAACTGCCATGAGGCCTACGAATTGTGAGCCAGCTGACAGTTCCTTAGAGTTAAGCTCTTGAGAATCTGAGGGCCACTGAACAAAAAGAAACAATACAAGTTTAATTCCTATAATATTTTACAAAATACATGTTTAGAGCCCACTCTTAGACCTTAAGGTAAAAGTGCAACCATTTCTATTCCCGGGGATTACAGAGGAAAGCTTTTGAAAAAACCTTACAATCATTTTTTTCCCATAGTGCTATTGCCTTTACAGTCTATAATTTCAAAAATACCCTAAAAAAAGAGCTGCCGTTGCTACAGTTTAGTCACTTGGTTGTGTTCGACTCTTTGCAACCCCATGGACTGCAGCCCACCAGGCTGCTCTGTCCATGGGATTTTCCAGGCAAGAGTACTGGAGTGAGTTGCCATTTCATTCTCCATAAAGAGAGAAAGAGAATGAATAAATGCACAGATGCACAAAATAGCCTCTATAAGCAGATCAGTTGTAGAAATTCAGAGTGTGAAGTGTTGGAGCAGCAAAAATAAGTCCAAAGTGGTTGCTGTATTATGGAAGGTCCATATCAAGCTAATCATTCTGAGCTTTATTCTGTAGATCAGTGTTCCTAAAACTTCACTTATTTCTCTATCCTTCTCATTGCTTTTGTCTACCTGAACTATTAGTTACTTGATTTTTTTAAATACCTCACTTTAAAAAATTGAATACCAACTACTTTACCTTAAGCAGGACCTATGAAAATATGGGTTTGATATGCCAATTATATTTCAGTAACACTCATTTAAATAAATAATGATTAGAAATATTTATTGAAAATATACAATACATACCACACTCTAAGGAAAGTGAATGCAGGGAGAGGGAAGGAGGACTTTGGATGGCAGGAAATTGACTTGATTAGATTTATTTTAAGATAGCCCACAGTGGTGAATAAGTGGAGGCTGAATTTTGGGTGATGGTAAAGAACAAAACCAAACCATCAATTAGGAGGCAAAAGATTACTTGAGAAACAAAGAAGTCATGAAATGGGGAAATGTTAGTAGAGACAGACAAGGACAGAATCAGGAAGTATTAGAAAACAGTCACACAGCAAAAGAGACACAGATGTATTGAACGGACTTTTGGACTCTGAGGGAGAGGGAGAGGGTGGGATGATGTGGGAGAATGGCATTGAAACATGTATACTATCACGTAAGAAACGAATTGCCAGTCTATGTTCGATACAGGATACAGGATGCTTGGGGCTGGTACACGGGGATGATCCAGAGAGATGATACGGGGTGGGAGGTGGGAGGGGGGTTCAGGATTGGGAACTCATGTACACCCGTGGCGGATTCATGTCAATATATGGCAAAACCAACACAGTATTGTAAAGTAAAATAAAGTAAAAATTAAAAAAAAAAAAAAAAGAAAACAGTCACAAAGTCTTAGTGATTAGATGTGTAGGCTGAAGGAAGCCTCTAGGACAACGCTCAGGCTAGGTAAATAATGACTGGAAAAAAATAGAAATAAAGAACAGGTTTGGTGGGGGAAAGGTAAAGTTTAGTTTTGGATACACTTGGTTTATAAGGCTTACTGAAGTGAAAAGTGAACCTGTTAGTCGCTCAGTCGTGTCCAACTCTTTGCGACCCCATGGACTGTAGCCTGTTAGGCTCCTCTGTCCATGGAATTCTCAGGGCAAGAGTATTGGAGTGGGTAGCCAGTCCCTTCTCCAGGGAATCTTCCTGACCCAGGGATCCAACCCAGGTTTCCCGCATTTCAGGTGGATTCTTTATTGTCTGAGCCACCAGGGAAGCCCACAACCAACCAAAGATGTCCAATGGTCTTTCAGATATACAAATCTGAAACTAGAGGTGATAACCAGAGTTGATGACACAGATCAAGAAACTATCAGCATATCTATTAATAAAAACATCCAGAAAGAATGAAATCTCCAAAAATAAGGACATAATTTAAGAGAAACAATAAGCCTATCAACAACCCCAATCTCTAATGTGTATATAAGGGAAGAGGACCCCAGGAAGGAAACATCTAAGGAATCATTAGAAAGATGTGAAAAGAACCAAGAAGGAGTGTATCAGGGAAGCTGACAGACAATAGGAAGGGAGTGACTGATCTCAAATGATCCGATACTAAGTAAAAATCAGCTTTGTTTTACAAAGTGTCTTATTTCCCTAAATAGACTATTCACTTCTTTGACTCAGATTATTTGATTTTATTTCTTTGTATCATTTATAGTCCCAATGTGGTATCTTCCTCATGGGGAAGCCCTCAAAAACAGATGTGAGAATAAGCATTAATTTGCATCAACAAATAACAACCATACTCTCCAAAATGAGATTTTGAAACTGTGATAAAAATGAAAGTTATACTTATCTTGAATAGTTACCTGTACAAAAGCAACTCCTGTCATCAAAATTACTAGGGAGAGCCACTGGTACACACCTAATTTTTTACTAAGCATTGACACAGAAAATAGTGCAGTTGTAAGAATTTTCAACTGATATGTGACCTGAAAAAGAAAACAGCTAATATTATTGTTTGTCTGTTTCTTAGAAGGACTACTAGAAATGTATTTTAGATACCTGATAAGTAGCTGCATCGAGATTTGACAGTGCCACATAGAGTAAATTATTCTGAAGAGTATATATCCCTGATGGAATAGCAAGTTTAAGCGTTTCCATAGGTTTATTCAGAATTTCATCATGTAGTATTCGATTCAGTGCTCTTAGACTACATTCTAGGAAAAAACACGAAATGGACAAAATCAGTAATTAAGTAACTCTGAATCCATTCCATATTCTCTCTCAAATCCTCGTTTTTTCACCTGTAAAAAATGGAAATTCAGCTACCTATTAAGATACTTTGATGTCTACAGATATACCTCAGAGAGATTGCAGGTTCGGTTCTAGACCACAGCCATAAAGTGAGTACCACAATAAAGTAAGTCACAGAACATTTTTGGTTTCTCAGTACAAATAAAAGTTATGTGCACACTGTATGATAGTCTGTTAACTGTGCAATGGGATTATGTCTAAGAAAATGTACATACTTAATTAAAAAATACTTTATTGCTAAAAAGTGCTCATTAATATTTGATAATGCTGGGTTGCCACAAATCTTCAATTTGTAAAAAACACAATATCTGGAAAATATAAGGTATATCTATACCTTTAATGATGCTAATATTTCAAATGTTAAATCTTAGAAGATAGTGTAAAAAGAAGTGCCTTATCTTTAAAATAATATATATCTTTCATTGGGAAATAAATCAAATTGATATGCACACATATATATTTATGATAATAAAAATCTCACAGTATTGTCAACCAAGTATTCTTACTTTATCATAGCAACATTATAATACCTTGTATTTTATAGTATATTCTATCATCAGTCACTCATGCCAATTAATAATTATGAAGACTTTAATCATAAAATGATATCGGTTACGAAGCGGGTTTGGCTCAATCAGCAGAAAACTCAACCAACACTGGCTCAAACCCACAGGGATTTGTCTCACATTATCATGAGTCCAGGTCCAAAGCTGCTACAGCAGCTCAGTAATGACATCAGCGACCTAAGTTTTCTCTCTCTATATATATAAGGTTTTTAATTTCATGCTTTTCATTTATTGTCTACGTGATTTTTGCAACAGGTTACCAAATGACTGAGCACCTCTGGTTATTCCTTTTGGCAACCAAAAAAAAGAGGAGAGAACAGTGGCCTAGCAGGCATCTTCTTCCCTCTCACTGATCAGGACTGTGTGTTGCCTAACTAGCCCATGCTGCAAGGGAGCTGGAAAATCAACCCTTTTCTTTTATATTCTCCACTTTAGAAATAAGAAAGGAGGAAAGGAGTTAACAGTGGACTCTGAGCTAGCCAAACCACAGTGTCAATCACAAAAAAAGTCCAAAGAACTTTAAGAGATACATAATCTCCCAAAGAAAGGAGAAAGTCTAAGGAACCCTACCACTCTACCAACAATGACACTTTATAGATGACTGTCTCTCTCAACACAAAATCTGAAAACTTTGATTATGAAAACTGTTTTAAAATGAAAATAACTTTTAAAAATGCTGCTAGATATTCATCCTTTCCTGACTCTAAGATAGTCAAAAAATTATGTGTTATTAAAAATTACCAATATTTTTTCTTAGTTTTGGCAGAAAAAAATCTAAAATATTAGCTCATTCTTAAAATTAAATTTTTAAATAATTGTTATCACATTTTTCTTATTAGCAGTCTGAGGGTATAAAATTGAGTGTTGTGGCTTTAATTTGATTTTTCTCATTGCTAGAGAGGTAGAGCATCTTTTTAGACATTTATTATTTTCTGAATACAAATACAATCTCTTTTTGTTTCTCCCAGATCAATACACTCCAGCTACAATGGCCAACATGACAGTTTCAAAAGTATACAAAATTTACAAACAACCCAATTCAAAAATGGGCAACAGACTTAAGCAGACATTTCTCTGCTGCTGCTGCTGCTAAGTCACTTCAGTCGTGTCCGATTCTGTGCGACCCCATAGACGGCAGCCCACCAGGCTCCTCTAATTCCATGGGATTCTCCTGGAGTGGGTTGCCATTTCCTACTCCAGGGGATCTTCCCAACCCAAGGATAGGACTGGAGTGTTTTGTGGGTCCTGCATTGCAGGCGGATTCTTTATTGCTGAGCCAACAGGGAAGTCTTATACACATATGTATGTGTGTATGTGTATATGTATATATACACACATATATATATAGGTTATTCATATATAGATGAATAACTCCAAAACAATTAAATAAACTTCAGTGACCAAAAAAAAAAAAAAAACACAAAAAACCCTAGATACCTACTGCTATCTTTGTAGACTAATAAAATGCAGGCCATTATCTTCAAAAGTTCAGCAACAACCACGGCTGTAGATGATAGATAACGAGGCCCCTCTTCTTTTAATGTCCTAGAATAACGCATCGTTAGAACCAAACTGGTAGTCTGAAAGACCAAAATTCCTAAAGAAAGGTATTTTAGGTTGGCTGACATTGTTTTATCTTCATTTGCCTGAAAAACAAAATATACAGGGCAAATAAAGTTAGAAAACATAGAAATTAGAAACATTAAAAAACAGTAAGAGATGTCTCATTCCAAAGAAGATAAAGTGCATTCCACCCTATTTTTCCTGCTAGTTACAACTATAAATCTTGGACCAAAGACAAAGCAATTATAAGAAGACTCTGAAAAGGTGAAAAAATAAGACAAACTGGCTAGAGACTGCAGATCTTGAGTGCTGTAGCAGCGAATTCCCTGAGATTTTTGCCAATCATGTATCTCACCCTGGGTGCTATAGCAGTTCACAAACTGGAACCACCAGCAGATATAGGTCAATAACAAAAAAGCTGTAAGAAAAAACCCACCGTCTCCAACCAAGGACTGGGAAGACAGCAGTCCTACAGGATGCGACCTTCCTGAGTGCTGTGTAATCTGTGGGCCCAGCCTTGCTGACCATCCCTAACTTGCCCAAATGACCACAGAGTTGGTGGCCCTCCCAGCCCTCACCAGACACTGTAGCCAAACAGATCATGGGGGCAGCCACTCCTGCCCTATACAAGGTGAATGTCATTGAAGACGCAGTGCCATCCCTCCCTCTCCAGTGGCTGTCTATTTAAGTAGGAACTGAGGTCTCATAACGCTCTAAATGCCCAGGATACAATCCAAAATGAGTGTACTCATCACACTAAAAGACAAAAAAATCTCAACTAGGATAAATAAGAACAATCAACAGGCAACAACACATAGTACAGGTGTTGGAGTTATCAGTCAAGAATTTTCAAGAGGTCACTACAAAAAATGCACCACCAACAAGCAATTATAAACATTCTTGAAATAATTTTATATCTACATCATTGAAAAAAAAAAGTAGAAGTTCTCATGTACACTTCATCCAGCATCCCCCCAAAATAAAAGAAGCAAAGCTCCAATATTTTTCCTAAAGTAATTTAATATTAACTCTAAGAGACTCACTTTAAATATGAACATACAAATATGTTAAAAACTAAAAGGACTGGAAAAAGATAAGCCATGATAAAAATAGCTATGAGAAAGTTGGAGGAATTAGATTAGTATCAGGCAAAACAGACTATATAAGAATTACTTTAAAAAAAAAAAAAGAATTACTTTTAGAATTAAAGGATACTTCATAATGATAAAAGTCAACACATCAGGAAGATATTATAAATGTACATGTGCTAACATAGCTTTAAATACATAAAGCTGACAGAACTAAAAGGAAGAACATGTAAATCTACAGTCAGAATGTGGGATTTTAATCCACCTTTCTCAGTAACTGATAGAATACACACACACACACACACACACACACACACACACACACAATCCAGTAAGAATACAAAAGATCTGACTAACACCATTAGTCACTAAAACTCTGCAGACCTGGAGATGATCCACTAAGATCCTCCTTCAAGAAAGGACTTAATGTAGTGTGCATGGCCAGTGAGCTGCCTCTCTGCCCCAAGCCACATCTTTGCTTCAAATTCATCTAAAGAGTCAATCTAAAGAAAAAAAAAAAAAAAATCTCTGAAGGGTTTTTTTTTTGGTAGAAACTGACAAATTGATTTGAAAATTTACAGGAAAATACAAAGGACCTGGACAACCAAAACAAATTTGAAAAGGAAAAATAAAGTGGAAGGGGTTAAACTACTGAAATTCCAGACTTACTATAAAGCTCTAGAAATAGACTGGTATTAACATAAGGACAGAAGAATAGATCAATGGAACAGAATGAACTCCAGAACAAGATCCATACATATTTGGTCAAATAATTTTGACAAAGTTACCAAAAAGAAAGCGTAGTCTTTTTAACAAATAATTCTGAAACAATGAGCTATCTGTAGTTTTTTTAAATGAACCACTATTTATCTGCCTTGTGCCAAATATTAACTAGAAATAGAGCTGTTATAAAAGCTAAAAATATAAATATTCAAGGGAAAAACATAGGAGAAAATAATATCCATATTTCTTACAAAACGCACAAACCACAAAAGAGAAATGTGGAAAAACTGGACATCATCAAAGTTTAAATCTGCTCTTCTGAAGATACTGTAAAAATAATGAAAGGCAAACCACATCATGGAGGAAAATATTCTCAATACAAAAATCTGACCATGGCCTTGTATCTAGAATGTATACAGAACTCTTATAACACAATGAGTAGAAAAAAATTACCCAAATGAAAATGGACAAAAGATTTGATTAACATTTCACCAACAAAAGATAAAATGGCTAATATGCCCATGAAAAAAATGTTCAAAATCACAGTCATTAGAGAAATACAAATTAAAGCCACAATGAGATAAATATATACCTACGAGAATAGATGAAGTCTTAAAAACTGATGCTACCAAGTGTTGAAGAGGGTTTAAAGTGAAAAGAACTCTCAATTTTGCTAGTGGGAATGTAAAGTGGCACAACCACTTTATCACCCATCTATCCCATTCTTATAAATCTGTGTGAGCAAAAGAATCCTAATGTGAAATAAAACGGTAGCATTTTAGAGGTGGAAAATGTTTTATAAATCATCCAGTACAATCTATTCATCTTACAATAAAGAAAACAGTGAACAGAGAAGTTAGATGACTTCTTCAAGGCCTTGTAACTACTAATTGGAAATAGCAGTTATAAAGTCAAATATCAGGTTCTCTAGATCACATTACATGTCACTGTAAAATTTGAAAGATTTCCTGGTGGCCTTTTATCTCTGTATAAAAGGAGAATAAGTTGCCAGCAATCTACATTTGGCAAAGGTATTTGATTTTCCTGGAAAATGTTACAAAATTATTTCAAATCTGTTCAAGAAAGTCTTTTGTTTATTCTGTACAACTAAAACTCTGCAGTGGCCACAGGACTGGAAAAGGTCAGTTTTCATTCCAATCCTAAAGAAAGGCAATGCCAAAGAATGCTCAAACTATTGCACAATTGCACTCATCTCACACGCTAGTACGAAGGCAATGGCACCCCACTCTAGTACTCCTGCCTGGAAAATACCATGGACGGAGGAGCCTGGTAGGCTGCAGTCCATAGGGTCGCTAAGAGTCGGACACGACTGAGCGACTTCACTTTCACTTTTTACTTTCATGCCTTGGAGAAGGAAATGGCAACCCACTTCAGTATTCTTGCCTGGAGAATCCCAGGGACAGAGGAGCCTGGTGGGCTGCCATCTATGGGGTAGCACAGAGTTGGACACAACTGAAGTGACTTAGCAGCAGCAGCAGCAGCAGCAGCACACTCTAGTAATGTAATGCTCAAAATTCTCCAAGCCAGGCTTCAGCAGGACGTGAACCGTGAACTTGAGATGTTCAAGCTGGTTTTAGAAAAGGCAGAGGAAACAGAGATCAAATTGCCAACATTCACTGGATTATCGAAAAACCAAGAGAGTTCCAGGAAAACATCTATTTCTGCCTTATTGACTAAGCCAAAGCCTTTGACTGTGTGGATCACAATAAACTGTGGAAAATTCTGAAAGAGATGGGAATACCAGACCACTTGACCTGCATCTTGAGAAATCTGTATGCAGGCAAGAAGCAACAGTTAGAACTGGACATGAAACACAGACTGGTTCCAAATAGGGAAAGGAGTATGTCAAGGCTGTATATTGTCACCCTGCTTTTAAACTTCTATGCAGAGTACATCATCAGAAACACTGGGCTGGAGGAAGCACAAGCTGGAATCAAGATTGCCAGGAGGAATATCAATAACCTCAGATATGCAGATAACACCACCTCTATGGCAGAAAGTGAAGAGGAACTAAAAAGCCTCTTGATGAAAGTGAAAGAGGAGAGCGAAAGGGTTGGCTTGAAGCTCAACATTCAGAAAACGAAGATCATGGCATCCGGTCCCAACACTTCATGGCAGATAGATGGGGGAACAGTGGAAACAGTGGCTGACTTTATTTTTTGGGGTTCCAAAATCATTGCAGATGGTGACTGCAGCCATGAAATTAAAAGATGCATACTGCTTAAAAGGAAAGTTATGACCAACCTAGATAGCATATTCAAAAGCAGAGACATTACTTTGCCGACTAAGGTCCATCTAGTCAAGGCTATGGTTTTTCCAGTAGTCATGTATGCATGTGAGAGTTGGACTGTGAAGAAAGCTGAGCACCGAAGAACTGATGCTTTTGAACTGTGGTGTTGGAGAAGACTCTTGAGAGTCCCTTGGACTGCAAGGAGATCCAACCAGTCCATCCTAAAGGAGATCAGTCCTGAGTGTTCATTTGAAGGACTGATGTTGAAGCTGAAACTCCAATACTTTGGCCACCTGATGAGGAGAGCCGACTCATTTGATAAGACCCTGATACTGGGAAAGATTGAGGGCAGGAGGAGAAGGGGACGACAGAGGAGGAGATGGATGGATGGCATCACCAACTCGGTGGACATGAGTTTGGGTAAACTCCAGGAGTTGGTGATAGATAGGGAGGCCTGGCGTGCTGTGGTCCATGGGGTCGCAAAGAGTTGGACATGACTAAGAGAGTGAACTGAACTGAAGACCATAATGTACATATTATAACGGGAATACTCTGATTTCTTTTCAAATGAAAATGTAAAGGTCAGATTCTAAGCCAGGATATATTACTTCTACAATTTGGCTTTTCCACTTTCAAGTATATACAACATCAATATAAACATTCACTGTGATAATACAGTTCTTGATATTCTTAGTCTCTCACAATATTATTTTTTATTTTTCTAAGTCTGTGAGAGAATAGAAAAAAATATACACTGGTTTCTGCCCCTGGCTCCTGAAACCCTGGTATTTCCCTAAGTGATAAGGCCACTAGGAGCATCTTTTGTTCTAATATTTGGTCTTTGACCCCAGTTCCTGACACATTGCTCCTGAAATCCTCATAATTTTCTGAGCGATAGATGTGTCTTTTGTTCTAATAAGGCAAATTTGGGTGGGCTTCTGGATGAGTCCTGAGTGAGAGCTGCTCAGCAGAAAAAACAAGCCATGATTAGAAGCTTGGAATTTTCAGCCCCATCTCTGAGCTCCCCTACTCCCCCATTGTCTTAAGAAGGCAGAAGGGCTGAATATGGAGTTAACGATCTATCATGCCTACATGATGAAGCCTCCATAAAATCCCAACAGTATAGGGTGCGGAGTGCCTCCAGGTTGGTGAACACATCCGTACAGGGAAGGTGAAGCACCCCAAGTCCATGGGTACAGAGGTTCCTGTGCTGGGAACCCTCCCAGACCCTGCCCTAATCGTCATCTGATTGTTCATCTGTATCCTTTATCATATCCTTTAATAAACTGGCGAACATAAATGTTTCCCTGAGTTCTATGAGCCACTCTAGCAATTTAATCAAGCCTGAGGACCTCTGATTTGTAGCTAAGTGCAAGTCAGTTGGTAACTGGGGACCCAGGTTGTGATCAGGATATGAAGTAGGGTGGGAGCAGTCTTGTGAGACTGAGCCCTGTGAGACTGGGATCCGACACCATCTCCAGATGGGTAGTATTGGAACTGCCGAAGGACATCTAGCTGGCGCTGCAGAGAATTTGCCTTGGTGTGGGGAAAATCCCGACACAGATTTGACGACCAGAAGTGTCAGAAGTGAAACATTCTGTACGAGAAGTAGAGGAAACATGCAGGAGGAAAGAGGGATGTTGTTTTTCTAATATGAAGTTAAGAAGTAAAATATATGCAAACACATGATTATTTGCACTAGAGCACCTGTAAAGAATTACAGTTGAATTTACAATTCTGCCTAAAGGAAGAAAAAAAATTCAAAATGAAAAAAATCAAGTATTTCTTTTTTTTTTCCTATTTCTTTTTTTTCTAGTTTAACTGAGATAAGATATCTAGTACTGTATCAGTTTAAGCAGTACAACATGACTTTCATGTATTATTAATTTTTTATCAAATAAATTAACATCAATCACCCTTTGCAATCCCACAGACTGCAGCATGCCAGGCTCCCCTGTTCTTCATTATCTCCCAGAGTTTGCTCAAACTTATGTTCACTGAGTCAGTGATGCCATCCAACCATCTCATCCTCTGTCAAGAAGTGTAATTTTAAGACATACAAACACTTAGTTTGATTTTAGAGTACAATATAGGTAGAAGTAAGTACTTTCATTTAATACAACTCCTATATGCAAAGCAAATATATAAAAACAAAATAGATGAAAACAAAGATTATGTTCTACCTCTTTAAGACTGTTTCTTCATTTCAGAATCTGCAATATTTTCCCATTATAACTGAAAACAAACTTCTAACATTTTCATGTTTAATGTTTAATTTCAGTCTCTCCTACATTTTTTTCTCATTGCCTAATCCCCCTTCTTTTATCCTTTCAGGTGATACCAATCATCTAGTTTCCAGGTTATTCTTTGTTTCATAGAAATTTCCTATCCAAGAAACTTACATATCAATAATCAATAAGAAACTGTTCTTTCACAAACGTAGCCATATTCAGTTTACTGTCAAAACCCTCATGTACCATTCAACAAATTAACACCCATGTTCCTTTAAAGACCCCAATTACTAAGCTCCCTGAACCCACCTGGAGTTCAGTGAGGCTCTCAGATTTAGAGCAGTATTAGAAGGGTCAGGATGCTTAGATGCTCCACTTTCACCTTAAAGCTAAGATATGAAAAATGTATTGTTCCTGATCAATAAACAGCACTATTTCATTCTGATGACTTTCTTTGGTTCGGTTTGTTATGGTTTTTCTAAAAAAGCATTTATTATTTTATTTACTTTAAAAAGTAGTTACTGTTAGTGAGAAAAATGTAGAAACAAAAATTATATTGAACCCAATCCCACTACTCAAAGACAATATGAAGATATTTTGACATAGATTCTGTCATTTTTTCTTAAGTTTTTGGGAAATCTCTAAACCTGAGGACATTAGCAGCAAAGATAAAAGTACCTAGGCCATTTCATATTCCCACTGAAAGGACTTCAACAACTTTTGGAGATTCTTAGTTACATAGGAAATAAAGTCTTGTAATCAAAAAGTTCTAAATTCTCCTAAAACAGTAGATCTTTCTTGAGGGAAAAGAATGGATTTTAAAAATATAATAAAATACCAAGAATGTAACAAATGTCCACAATTCCACCACCTAGAACTAACAAATATCAATCTTGTCACATTTGCTTATCTTTCCTTTTTTAAAGGAATAAAACATTATAGTTAAAATTCTCTCTAAGCTACAACTCTAAGTCTTATCCCTCACTGTGCCCCTATTAACATGTGTTTGGAGTATGTATTTCTGTGCACTTTTAAAATTTTATATACCTACACAGAAATATGTGTAAGCTTAAATATTTTAATATATACACATGGCATCAAACTTTTAATATAAAACATTTCAATATTTTAAACATTAATAGAATTATATCTATGTAGAACATGTAATAACATAATATACAGTATATTAATATAATTATATTAAATATATTTAATGTTTTATATTTAATATACATACCTATACAAACATGGTATACATTATTTAGCATCTTCCTTACTGTATTCAGCATTGTTTTGCCTTCTATGTTGACATACAGACCTAGTTCATTGCTTTTAATAACTCTATAATGTTCCATCAAATAAGCGGGCCTTCTATTTACCCATTCTCCTACCGATGAACATTTAAGTTCCTTTTTTCTCCTTTTAAAGATTTAAAGTTAAAAATTTTCTTAACATTTTTCAACAAGTAGCTCCTAAATATTATATAAGCTAATTTGTTTCAAGCTATTTTTCTAAAATTTAATATTTTATATGACTTCTCAGGTCTCTTCTAGTTCTAACTATACACAATTTTATTTCAATTTTTTCATCCAGAAGTATTATCTCAATATTCAAATTGTAAACTTTGAGGACTTCCCTGGTGGCACAGTAGATAAGAATCTGCCTGCCAATGCAGGGACACAGGTTTAATCCCTGGTCTGGGAAGATTCCACATGCTGTGGAGCAACTAAGTAGTTGTTCAACAACTACTGAGCCCACATGCTGAACTACTGAAGCCCACACAGCCCGTGCTCTGCAACAAGAAAAGCCACTGCAATGAGAAGCCTGAAGCACTTCAACGAAGAATAGACTCCACTCTCTGCAATTAAAGAAAGACTGCACAAAAGCAACAAAGACCCAGTACAGAAAAAAAAATTACATTGTATACTGTGAGTATACATATAGCAATACATAACATATTAACTATTATAAAGTTATTAGTGTATAACAATAATAATGTATAACTGTAATCCTGGTGTGTGTATATTATAAACATACTAATCTGATACAGTCACACTGCAAGTCCTTCTAAAAGTCCTTTGCACAGGAATATTTCAGGATTTGCTTAGTCACTAGAAAAGATCTTGTATTTGCTTTCCGATCACTATTTTTCTTCTGAAGTGCCAGAGAAGTTTGATATTTACAAAGTTGAGTTTTATTATTTTTAAATCCCTTCTCACTTCTTGAAAGAAAAATGTACAACAAAAACTTCATTCACCTAATAACCCCCATTCATTCGTATTTGATGAGTTTGTATGATGACTTGGTTAGAATTGTGCGTAAAAAATATTAGTGAACTTATTAAGAGTTCAAAAAATTCTCAGTAATTAATAATCTTCAGGGGAAAAAAAAGGTTTTTCAAAAATATTAGAAGGTTTAATTAAGCATATTTGATATGCTAATTACATATCCCTTATTTTCATTAAAGTAGCTCCCTAACATCTTTGCCTTTATGCTTTGTCAACCAATTCTGAGTTACTTAAAGGCTTTAAACATTTTAAAAAATATATATTACACAAAGTATATTTATCATTAATGCACTACTACTACTTTCACCCTTACGTTAATCAGGGTGAGTAAGAAATTATTTGTTTGTTTATACCATTATTATTGCACTAGATAGGCATTAACCAAATTCTGAAACATTCAACTCTATACTCATGTTTCTCTTCAAATTGAATCTTTTCCCTTTTACTAAAGATTCTTGTTGGGGGCGATTAGTATGAGTGTTACTTCAATTGTTTGAGGCCTTGCAAGATAAACAAGACTGGAAAAAAAAAGAAAAAAACACTATATACTAAAAATTTCTATTTATTTTTTACTTGTAGATTTAATCTGAAAATCAGCCTGGCTACAAAGTTATTTCCAATAACTTATATGTATAATATTTAGGTCTGTGTATGAAGCCCATTATTCCACTGAGACAATATCTGTATTTTGCTGTTATGTCTCCAGCCACTAAAAGTCCTGCAAAACTAAATGTTTAATTAATGTTTTTAAATTGTAGTACAATATATGTGGATTTTTAAAGACTATTAAGTACCTAAGGAATTCTGAAAATTAATTTTCCTTTCATTATAAAAACAAAAGGCTAAATTTCTAACTTAAGATTTCTTAGAGTGAGCTATTTTTACATTTTCTAAACACTAGTTCTGAAATACACTTCCTAAGTATTATATATCACACATTATTGATGCATAGTAGAGAACATATAAAAACACACATTATAAAGTGGTATGCAAATATAAATTCAGAGTAGTCAGAAACAGCTATTAGTATAAAAACAAACCTTCCAAGTATTTTCGAAGTAAATGAACAGAAAAAGCAAATACATACAGAAATGCTGACTTCAGCTGCAATTTTTTGTCCATTATCTTCCATGATGCCAAAACTTTAAAACCGCAACCTATAACTGTATGCTAAATAATGATGAACAAAATTCATCACACCTGGCATGTATATGTCTTCTTTCCAAACTATCTCAGTAGAGATAATATTCCCCCCAAAGTTGCAACTTCCAAGTTGTACTTGAACTTCAATAATATTCCTGTGGAAAATTCAAGTCTTATTTTTTTATAAAAGTGAAAAGACACATAAGTTAAAGGTACTTTATATTATCAATATAGTCAATTTTGTTTCTACAGTAGAAATAATAACTTCCACTAAACTAGTGAGCTTAAGTTCACTCTTGAGCGCTTAAGAAAAGCAAAATCCTGTTCAGTAACACTTAGCAACTGACTCTACAGTCTGTGGTTCCTATTACATTCTAAGGTAAACAACCTTTCATTGTTTCTCCTCCCTTTTCTTCTTCAAGGTGCCAGGTTTCTGTGTACATAAGACAATACCACCTGCATGTAAGTTAGAGTACTGTCAATTTTTAACTTGTTTTTTTCTTTATAGACTGCAGATTTTTCACTTCTACATTTAGATAAAATCAATAGTACTCAAATATTCCTTCAACTTCACAAATATAAAACCTCTTTGCATTCTAGTTTTTAGATTAAAAATTGTCCAGTATTATCGTACTCTTTATGCACGTTAATGATTGGGGAAACATACTGACCTAAAAAATATAGCTCTAAGATTCCCTTCTACTGCGAGGTAGGTGCCACGTAAAAAGGTACTCCTTTCTCACTCATCCATTTCCCTACCCCTTTGCCATTCTACCACTTTCTGCTGTGGTCACATCCTGCCATTGACAGCTAAAGGCTGAAGTTAAAAGGCATTCTACAAAGAACAGAGGCTAGTGTACGATCCAGGTAGAGTCCGTAGGGTGGCAAAAGTTGCCACCCCAAAGTATCTCTTCAACATGCAGATTATTTCAAGCTGAAAACAGTGAAAGCCCTAAAGACTCAGGAAGAAACTTTGACCTTTCCCCTAACTGAGCGGGGAAAAAAAAAAAAAAGGGAATTTAGACAGAGGGCCTGTTCCCAGAATATCACCAGAGATACCTGCAAGGAATATGGGCTATGTGTGGTGGAAACTCTGGGCAGAGCCTAGAGATCATAGTCCACTCTGAACCACTGTCACTGCATGGCCCAGCAAATATTTACTTAGCAAACTTTTGCTTTTCCATCTTCATGTCAATTGCTTTCCTCCTCTTTGAAGAAACAAACCACTACCTCCAACATCCTCTTTTGTCTTTAGCTGCAGAGGGTATTTAAGATGAGGGTTTCAGCCATTTTGACAAGTTACTCAGTTTTCCTGGGTCTCTGTATGTACATGTGTTATTAAACTTTTGTGTGCTTTTTCTTTTCTCAATCTATCTCATGTCAATTCAATTCTGAGACCAGTCAGAAGAACCTAGAAAAATTAAAGGAAAAATTCCTCCTCCATGACAGGGTCACAGGCACTAACCATTAGGATAGTTTCAAGACTCAGGAGATTGGGGTCAGAAGTAGAAAATAAAGGTATCACACAATTCACCCACCATGTTTAAATACATACATACCATGGTCAGGCACTATGATGAGCACTGGATATACAATGATGAACAAAACAAATATAATCTTTTTCTTTGGAGGGCTTATCCTCTAGCTTGGAAGACAACAGATTATTCAAATAATTTAAGAAATAGTATAAGGATGCAAGGGCTTCCCAGGTGGCTCAGTGGCAAAGAATCGGCCTGCCAAGGCAGGAGATGGGGGTTTGATCCCTGGGTCAGAGAAGGAAACGGTAACCCACTCCAGTATTCTTGCCTGGGAAAACCCATGGACAGAGAAGCCTGGCAGGCTACAGTCCATAGCGTCGCAAAAGAGTCAGACACGACTTAGAGACTAAACAACAACAATATAAAGGTGTAAACTGCTATGACACAGTGTATGATAGGAAAGTATCACAGGGAAATTACAGTCCTTGTATTATTACTGTATACAGTAATGGTTAAACTGAAACACATTTCCCCAAATCCCCTTCTCTATATGGTGCTGGGTCAGAATCAACTAAACACAAAATCTGCACAAGATTTGGAAGGCGGAGTGAATGAAGCAAGAGCCATTACTCCAGAAGATTCTCAAGAGTTAAATGTGATTTAACTCTTAACATTCATCCTCTCTTCCCTGCTCTAAGTCAACTCTTCCCAACTGCTGACCCTACTGAGCAACAGTTCCTAATCCCTAGAACCTGTAAATGTTACTTATTTGGAAAAGGGAATCTTGCAGATGAAATGAAGTTAAGGATCTTCAGATGGGAAAATTATTCTGAATTAGCTAAGTAAATCCTAAATGCCAATGCAAGTGTCCTCATAAAAGACAAAAGAGGAAAATACAAATACTTAAAAGAAGGCTTTTCCTACGGATCAGAGGGTAAAGAATCCACCTGCAGTCAGGTGAGAAAATAAGGCACAGGTTTGATCCCTAAGCTAGGAAGATACCCTGGAAGAGGAAATGGCAACTCACTCTGCTATTCTTGCCTAAAAACACCCTGGAGGGCTACAGTCCAAAGGGCTGCAAAGAGTCAGCCATGACTGAACATTCATGCACGAAAGAGAAGTCGGCACTGTAAAGATGGAGGAAAAAGAAATTTGAAGATGCTGGCCTTGAGCATCTGGAGTGATATTGCAGACTGGAGTGATGTAGCCACAAACCAAATAATGTTGGCGCCCACCAGAAGATGGAAGAAAAACTGGAGTGGATTATTCCCTAAAGCCTCCGGAGGGAACATAATCCCTCTGACACTATGATATTAGCCCAATGATACTGATTTTGGATTTCTTGCCTGCAAAACTGTGCGAGAATACATTACTCTTATTTTAAGCAATCGAACATGTGGTAATTTGTTACAGCAGCCCCAGGAAACCAAACCAAGCATCTGAGTCTATAATGAAAAAATGTAATTGTTCTCCAGTCCTTGTGTAGTTGGGAAGAATGCATTTACTATGTGCTGGAAGAAGACTGGTTAAAATTAAGCTTTCAGTACTCAAACAAGTTATTAATAAGTTAACAGGAAAACTGGGTCATATTGAAAATTGCATAGAACAGTTCCTGGCACATAGTATGTGCTCAATAAATATATTTTTAAAAATAAATGCCAAAATCAGTAACAAATCAAGGATACCAAAAAATGGAATATCAGTCTAGTGATCATCCATCATGGAAAATCTGAAGCCTATCCACTTGGTTGATAAAACTAAATGATTAATAACAACACTTCTACAGGGAAGGTAAAGACTTGACAAACATTACAAAGTAATTCTACTACAGCTAATTTTATAAAACATCAATTTCTTTGCTATTTTAAAGAACATAAAGGCAAAAGAAAGTACAGATTACATGTTTATTAGTCTCTGTTTTTATAACCTGAAATATTAATAGTAGATAATCAGAGATAAATGTACAAGCTAGAAAACAATTTTCCAATTTTAAGTTTTCTGTCGATATTCAATTACCCTCAAATTGATTCCTTTAACATGATTTACTACCCAATTTCAGGTAGACTACATTTGTCAAAACATACCATCTGAAATTTATCTATATATATGTAGAAAGTCAAACACAGTCCTATAAAATAGCTTTGATTTTCAAGCACTAACATTAATAATAGGGTTCTAGTATTTTCTAACATTTTAAAAATGTTTAAGTATTAAACTGTACTAGGGTAATCAAGAATAATGTCTAGCTCTTTATTTAATTCAGCCTGAGGATAAATCTTTAAGATAAGGGGCCTTAAAATATTTTTCTTTGCAGCCTTCACAAATGGTAAAAGTTTTAGAAAAATATGTTTATCAGTGAAAATAACTTAACTGAAACTTCACATGAATTGTTACTGATAGTTTATGGCCTGGCAAACTGTCAAAGATTTTAAAATTTTTAAAAATCCTAAGCTGTTAATTTGTGCTTGGGTAACTAATAAAAGATTACCACACTCCTATAAGGACAAAATTCCAATATTAAAATTCAAATCCATTCTAAATCTGACAACGCAACTACTCCCAAGTAAACCTAGAATAGTCTTAGTAGTTTCTATTTGCTATGGTTGTATTAACTACATAGGATATAAAAATATTTTGTTTTATGCTTGTTTCCAAAACTTAAAAAATTTTTATTGAACTACTGTATAGTTGATTTACAATGGTTTCTGGTATATAGCAAAGTGATTCAGTTATACATGCATAATTATTTTTCATTATAGGTCATTATAAGATATTGAATATAGGTGCCTGTGCCAAATGGTAGGATCTTGTTTATCTATTTTATACATAGTAGTTTCTATCTGCTAATCTCAAACTCCTAATTTACCCCTCCTCCTGCTTTTCCCCTTTAGTAATCATAAGTTTGTTTTCTATGTCTGTGAGTTTCTGTTTCTATTTCTGAATACAATATGAATCTATCTCATGCTCTGCTTCATTTCTGATGGGGAGAGCCTTCAGGGTTTCACAGCTCTAAATCTACCGTCCATATAGCAATGTCTTAATAAAATGTGGATCTAATCACACAGCTTTCCTATTTGTAAAGTTTAACTGAAATACAGTGCCGGTCACATATTAGTCATTTACTCTATGCTAGGTTTATAAAAGAACAAATAAACTCTGTAATATGTAAATTCTCAGAAGAGAAAAATGACCCTGTGAATTAAGTCTCTCTGTATATACATAAAAAGCAAATGGAACTGGTTTTCATTAAGTATTTTCTAACAGTTGCAACTTCACAAGAGAAGTTAAATTAATGAAATAACTATTTACTGAGCACCTGCAACCAATCAGACGTTGTGCTAGGTGCTTTATAGGCATCATCTCACTTAAAACTCATTTAATCTGTAAAGGAGATACCACTCATTTGACAGATTAAAAACTGAAGTTCTGAGATATTAAGTCTATAACTTCCTTTGCATAATATGCCAGAATTCAGATACGAAGCATGATTTCTCTCAGTCTAAACTACAATTCATGGCCCATGAATTTTTGCAAGGAGTCTATTGCATGGTCTTTGCAATAATGCCTAAGTGTTGAAACATGTCTAAGTTTTAGACAGTCAGTCACCATAACATCAGAGTATGTCTCCACCAGACTGTATAACTTCACATTCTGTCTCCACATAACCATATCCAAGGCAAAACACTTAACCTCTGTTCCTCCTTTCTCTTACCTGTAAAATAGGAATAAACAATAGTATGTACTTCATAGGATGGTTTAAAGGATATAAGTCACAAAACAGTCATTATAATTCTACATTGCCTCATCTGAGTATGCACTGGATAAAACAGTCAGCAAAAACAAGACCGGGAGTGGACTGTGGCTCAGATTATGAACTCCTTATTGCCAAATTCAGACTTAAATTGAACAAAGGGGAGAAAACCACTAGACCATTCAGTTATGACCTAAATCAATCCCTTATGATTATACAGTGGAAGTTGAGAAATAGATTTATGGGACTAGATCTGATAGACAGAGTGCCTGATGAACTATGGATGGAGGTCCGTGACACTGTACAGCAGACAGGCAACAAGACCATCCCCAAGAAAAAGAAATGCAAAAAAGCAAAATGGCTGTCTGGGGAGGCCTTACAGATAGCTGTGAAAAGAAGAGAAGTGAAAAGCAAAGGAGAAAAGGAAAGATATAAGCATCTGAATGCAGAGTTCCAAAGAACAGCAAGGAGAGGTAAGAAAGTCTTCCTCAGCGATCAATGCAAAGAAATAGAGGAAAACAACAGAATGGGAAAGACTAGAGATCTCGTCAAGAAAATTAGAGATACCAAAGGAACATTTCATGCAAAGATGGGCTCAATAAAGGATAGAAATGGTATGGACCTAACAGAAGCAGAAGATATTAAGAAGAGGTAGCAAGAATACACAGAAGAACTGTACAAAAAAGATCTTCATGACCCAGATAATCATGAAGGTGTGATCATTCCCACTCACCTAGAGCCGGACACCCTGGAATGTGAAGTCAGGTGGGCCTTAGGAAGCATCATTATGAACAAAGCTAGTGGAGGTGATGGAATTCCAGTTGAGCTATTTCAAATCCTGAAAGATGATGCTGTGAAAGTGCTGCACTCAATATGTCAGCAAATTCAGAAAACTCAGCAGTGGCCACAAAAGGCCAGTTTTCATTCCAATCCCAAAGAAAGGTAATGCCAAAGAATGCTCAAACTACCACACAATTGCACTCATCTCGCACACTAGTAAAGTAATGCTCAAAATTCTCCAAGCCAGGCTTCAGCAATACGTGAACCGTGAACTTCCAGATGTTCAAGCTGGTTTTAGAAAAGGCTGAGGAAACAGAGATCAAATTGCCAACATCTGCTGGATCATGGAAAAAGCAAGAGAGTTCCAGAAAAACATCTATTTCTGCTTTAATGACTATGCCAAAGCCTTTGACTGTGTGGATCACAATAAACTGTAGAAAATTCTGAAAGAGATGGGAATACTAGACCACCTGACCTGCCTTTTAAGAAACCTGTATACAGGTCAGGAAGGACAGTTAGAACTGGACATGGAACAACAGATTGGTTCCAAATAGGAAAAGGAGTATGTCAAGGTTGTATATTGTCACCCTGCTTATTTAACTTACATGCAGAGTACATCATGAGAAATGCTGGGCCGGAGAAAGCACAAGCTGGAATCAAGATTGCTGGGAGAAATATCAATAACCTTAGATATGCAGATGACACCACCCTTGTGGCAGAAAGTGAAGAGGAACTAAACAGCCTCTTGACGAGAGTGAAAGAAGAGTGAAAAATTTGGCTTAAAGCTCAACATTCAGAAAACAAAGATCATGGCATCTGGTCCCATCACTTCATGGCAAACAGATGGGGAAACAGTGCAAACAGTGGCTGACTTTATTTTTGGGGGCTCCAAAATCACTGCAGATGGTGATTGCAGCCATGAAATTAAAAGACGCTTGCTCCTTGGAAGGAAAGTTATGACCAACCTGGACAGCATATTAAAAAGCAGAGACAATACTTTGCCAACAAAGGCCCATTTAGTCAAGGCTATGGTTTTTCTAGTAGTCATGTATGGATGTGAGAGTTGGACTATAAAGAAAGCTGAACACAGAAGAATTGATGTCTTTGAACTATGGTGTTGGAGAAGACTCTTCAGAGTCCCTTAGACTGTGAGGAGATCCAACCAGTCCATCCTAAAGGAGATCAGTCCTGGGTGTTCATTGGAGGGACTGATGTTGAAGCTGAAACTGTAATACTTTGGCCACTTTTTGCGAAGAGCTGACCCATTTGAAAAGACCCTGAGGCTGGGAAAGATTGAAGGCGGGAGGAGAAGGGGACGACAGAGGATGAGATGGTTGGATGGCATCACCGACACAATGGACATGGGTTTGGGTGGACTCCAGGAGTTGGTGATGGACAGGGAGGCCTGGCGTACTGCAGTTCATGGGGTTGCAAGGAGTCGGACATGACTGAACAACTGAATTGAACTGAACTGAATAAGACTCATGTTACAAAATGCCACTGCTGCTGCTGCTAAGTCGCTTCAGTCGTGTCCGACTCTGTGCGACCCCATAGACGGCAGCCCACCAGGCTCCCCCATCCCTGAGATTCTCCATGCAACAACACCAGAGTGGGTTGCCATTTCCTTCTCCAATGCATGAAAGTGAAAACTGAAAGTGAAGTCGCTCAGTCGTGTCCGACTCTTCATGACCCCATGGACTGCAGCCCACCAGGCTCCTCCATCCATGGGATTTTCCAGGCAAGAGTAGGTGCCAAGAAGTGGGTTGCCATTGCATTCTCCAACAAAATGCCACTAGTAACATTTAAAACTGGCTTTTTATAGTACACATGAATTTAGAAAAACCTTATCTACCTTTTATAGAAAAACTAGGCAGAGTAGGTATAAAGTCATGTGTGGACGTTTCCTTACTGGAATAATTTTCTTTTTTAGCATTTATCTGACATGATCTAAAATTCCAGCTTTATTTTAACTCTGTTTCCTACTATATTACCTGACTTACCAGAGCTTTTCAATTAAAGTGCTTATCTCCAGGCAGCAACTGATTCTTTGGTTCCATATGGGATGGTATCTCCGACATGAATGATAAACTAGTAAGAGTTTTGGGTAGGCAATCTGGATTGAGCAGCTGAGTTAAACTTTAGCTTATAAAATAAACACTCATATTTATATACCAAACACTTTCAAATTTATATAGCAGAAGACACTCAAAAACCAATCATTAAAATACATATAAAAAAACCATATATAATCACAGCACTATACTCCTTCATTAAAGGAAACAATTAAGTTTAATGTACTTAGGATACACCTGTCTTTCAGACAGGTGAAATCTAATGTTAAGCTACCAATTCATATTGATCTGAACTTTAATAAATTCATACACACATCATTATCAACTACTAGTTGATGATGTTCAAGCTACCTCAGTAACCCAGACAGGTCTACAATTTACTCTTCAGTTTTTTATAATTTCACAGACACACACAAATCCACAGCAGATTGTTATCAAATAGAAACTTCCTTCTCTAATAAAGGGAGATAAACTCAAAAGTTATACTTCATAGCTACTGAAGGATTAGGCTTTAAGGGAGAGAATATTTCAGTTGATTCTAATTATTTGTCCAGTCATTCATCCTACATAGTTTCAACTGAGTTTGATACAAATTATATCCATTTCAAATATAACTGAGGTAGCCCAGACAGCGTTATGTAGGACACAGGGTTTGATCTGTCTGACCCTGAATATTCTCATTTAAAAGGTGGTGATGGGAAACAAAATATGCCATTCCCCAAATATGCTACTTTGACATATTGAGTAGTAGGTATTAAAATGCAGGGAAACCTCTCTGAATTTCCCTTATCTGCTTAAACATAAATCCTCTAAAAGGAAGTCAACTGTCATAAATCCACTCCCCAAAGGAGCTTCATCAACCAAGGAAGACTGACTATGAATCACAGGAGAGGAGACTAAGAGAGGAAGGTAAATTCTCACACTGTCCTTTACAAATTCGGATTAGCAGGAGAGAACATTTTAAAAATTCACTCTGAATTGCAACTTTGTATATAAAATGGTTTTGGTGTATTCATTGTTTATTATTCTATTTATTTTTGGCTGTGCTGGGTCTTTGTTGCTTCATCGGCTTTTCTCTGGTTGCAGTGAGCAGGGACTACTCTCTAGCTGTGGGGAAAGGGTTTCTCATTGCAGTAGCTTCCTTATTGCGGAGCACAGGTTCTAGGGCACACGGGCTCAGTAGTTGCAGTTTCTGGGCTGTAGAACATAGGCTAGGTAGCTGTGGCCCACGCGTTTAGCTCTGTGGCGTGTGTGATCCTCTAGGTCCAGGGACCAACCAATCCTGCATTGTTGTTGCTGTTCAGTTGCTAAGTCATCTGACTCTTTATGACCCCATGGACTGCAGCGTGCCAGGCTTCCCTGTTCTTCACCAGCTCCCAGAGTTTGCTCGAATTCATATCCACGAAGTCAGTGATGCCCTCTTCTCCTTCTTATATCAGTCTTTCCCTTTATCAGGGTCTTTTCTAATGAGTCAGCTCTTCACATTAAGTAGCCATAGTATTGGAGCTTCAGCTTTAGCATCAGTCCTTCCAATGAATATTTAGGATTGACAGGTTTGATCTCCTTGCTGTCCAAGGGACTCTCAAGAGTTTTCTCCATCACCACAACTCAAAAGCATCAACTTTTTGAGACTCAGACTTCTTTATGGCCCAGCTCTCACATCTGCACATGACTACTGGAAAAACCATCAGTTCAGTTCAGTTCAGTCATTCAGTCGTGGAAAAACCATAGCTTTGACTATACGGACCTCTGATGGCAAAGTGATGTCTCTGCTTTGTAACATGCTGTCTAGGTTGGCCATAGCTTTTCTTCCAAGGAACAAGCATCTTTTAATTTCATGACTGCAGTCACTGTCCAGTGATTTGGGAGCCCAAGAAAATGAAATCTGTCACTGCTTCTACTTTTTCCCCTTCTATTTGCTGTGAAGTGACGGGACTAGATGCCATGATCTTAGGTTTTTGAATGTTGAGTTTTAAGCCAGCTTTTTCACTCTCCTCTTACTTTCATCAAGAGGCTCTTTAGTTCCTCTTCACTTTCTGCCATTAGGGTGGTATCATCTGCGTATCTGAGGTTGTTGATACTTCTCCTTGCAATCTTGATTCTAGGTTGTGATTCATCCAGCCTGGCATTTTGCATGATGTACTCTGCAGATAAGTTAAATAAGCAGGGTGACAATATACAGACTGGATATACTCCTTTCTCAATTTTGAACCAGTGCATTGTTCCATATCTGGTTCTAACTGCTGGTTCTTGACCTGCATACACGTTTCTCAGGAGACAGGTAAGGTGGTCTGGTATTCCCATCTCTAAGAATCGTCCATAGTTTGTTGTGTTCCACACAGCCAAAAGCTTTAGCACCGTCAATAAAGATGTTTTTCTGGAATTTGCTTGCATCTTCCATAATCCAAAGGATGCTGGCAACTTGATTTCTGGTTCCTCTGTCTTTTCTAAATCCAGCTTGTCATCTGGAAGTTCTCAATTCATGTACTGCTGAAGCCTAGTTCATGAACTGCTGAAGCCTAGCTTGAAGGATTTTGAGCATTACCTTGCTAGCATGTGAAATTAGTGCAACTGTGTAGTAGTCTGAACATTCACTGCCATTGCCCTTCTTAGGAACTGGAATGAAAACTGACCTTTTCCAGTCCTGTGGCCACAGCTGAGTTTTCCAAATTTGCTGACAGGCAGATTCTTTACCACTGAGCCACCAGGGAAGCCCACTCATGGTTTGATTCTTGCCTTCACAGGGACAGCTATTGCTTTCTGGTTTGTCTCATTTTGTGTCCTGAAAAACTGGGGTTGGTTTTCTGCCTGCTCAGGCATGCAGGTTATGATTCTTGTGTATGCAAGTAACTCAACTGTAAGGTTGGGGGCCAAAAAAATATGACCAGACAGAAATGTGGGTTACATCTCATCTGCAGCTGGTATCCTACTGAAAACTGCCAGCTTGGGGGTGGGGGTGAGATGTTATCATCTTAAAATTTTGTGTACCACAGTAATAATCAAATTTCCTTCTCCACTGCATTAGAATGAATTCTCACTAGATCCTTAACTATGACCATTTTTAAGTCTTCTGTCATTTACAAATAGTTACTGTTTTACTCTTATCCCTTCCTGAAGTTTGTCCAAAACATTTGTCTTCAAAAAGATTCAAGAAAATGACACTGATAAGTACTCTACATTACAGATTTGTAATAACTTTAAGATCATACCATTGAACTAGGTAATAAATTCTACAACTCTAATGGAAAAAATTAATGGATTCATGAAACTACTAACTTTAGATCAAGCAAAACAGGAATAATTACATGGGACTGAGAAAATGATGAAAATGATTTTTAATTTTATGACTTTTTGTTAAAAACATTGCTAGCTCTTTAACACTTTAACAGACTGAAGGAAACCTTTTTTCTTAAACTAGAAAGCAATTTGGTAAATTATATCTTTGTAAACAGAACTGAATCATTTATTTATCTGTCTCCCTATGTGATTCTTCAAGAAATCAGAAATTAATAGTGAGTGTTCTTAATTTCATGACACTATAGTTACTTGCCTATGTTCAATAAGAATCTGTTTTCCTTGTGATAGGATACAATTGGAAACACTGGCTATACTGCCAAAGTTTTGACTGAGATGTCATATTTGAGGATAATATCAACTTTAAGGAATTAAAGTAGACTTTGTATAAAGGCCACCATTCTTTTGGTAAAGAATCCGCCTGCAATGTGGGAGACCTGGGTTCAATACCTGGGTTGGGAAGATCACCTGGAGAAGGGAAAGGGTTCCCACTCCAGTATTCTGGCCTGGAGAATTCCATGGACTGTATAGTCCACTGGGTCACAAAGAGTCGGACACAATTCCAACTTTCACTTTACAAGGTCAGTGAAGCCCCTTCCAGAAAAACAAAAACAAACTAAAACACACACACACACACACACAAAACCCCTGCTTTCATAGTTCCCAGCCATTTCAGGTGAGTAAAGAAGGTCATTTTCTGGTGGATCCAAGAACTTAAGGATTTCTTAGGGACCTCAAGGAAAAAGAAGAGAGAAATTCACTCAAATCTAAGCATTACAGGAGAAATCTGATGGTCAGTCCTTGGCTTGGCTTTCTGGGCTTGAGATACTTTCAAACGTCTGAGATTCCTTCTGAAAAGTTACAGCAAAGCAGATTTAAATAATCAGGCCAAGTTTAATGAGACTAGTTTGCAAACAAATTAGTCTTACTGTGACTATCTTTGGTAGAAGTAGAGAGGACTATAGAGAGAATATTTATGTTTCAGTAGCACACTTTTGTGGATATCAAATTCTACTGTAGTCCACTGTCTTTGAGGTTTTGTAATCTACATGTACACTGGATTGGACATTGAATTATTCTAGTTTCCCCCAATATCTAGTTATGACTCTCTAAACTAACATTTTCAACTTTCTCTACTCTGACTTGGAATCACAAAAGCTAAACACTGTCCTTTCCCCAAAGCCCTGCAAGCCGAAGCTAGACAACCTGGATAACTTATTATTTCTTCCAGTTTTATTGAGTTATAATTGACATTCAGCACCACATAATTTTATGTTGTACCGCATAATGATTTGACTTACATACATCGTGAAATGATTACAACAGTAAATTTAGTGAATATCAATCTTCTCATGTAAATTAAATAGAAAATATATATTTATGTTTTTTGCCTTATGATGAGAATGTTTACGATTTACTCTCAACTTTGATATATAAAGTGCAGAAGTAATACTTACCTTTATCACGTTGTACATTATAGCCCTAGTACTTATTCATCTTATAACTGAAAGTTTTTGCCTTTTGATTACCTTCTTCCAATTCTACCCTACCTTCCACCCTGCCACCCTCTGGTAAGCACAAATCTGATGTCTTTTTCTGAGTTTGTTTTTGAAGTACAACTGACATACAACACTATGCTAGTTCCTGGTATGCATCATGTGATTTGCTATTTCTAGACATTTCTAAAGTAATCACCATGATACATATAGTCACCATCTGCCACCTAAGATTTACATATGTATTGACTATATTCCCCACACTGTACATTTCCTACTTGTGACCATTTATTTTGTTACTGAAAGTTGTACCTTTTTATCTCTTCCACCTATTTCTCCCCTCCCTCCATCCCTGTATCCTCAGGTAACCAACCACCTGCTTGTTCTCTGAGTTTATGATTCTATTTCTGTTTAGAATGGTCACTTTTGTGTTGTAGTATAATCTTATTTCAGCTTTTTATTAATCTTATATTTGAAAATGCTTTTCTGTTCTATGTTTTAGCACTTTACTTGATCCTCAAAGTAATAAATCTTTGAGGTAGTATAGATAACTTTCTCAAAAAATGATAGCAAAATGCTAATTTAACAAATATTATAAAATACTTATAACGTGCGGCACACAAGAGAAGAATGTTTTGGACTGAAGATAGACTTTAGAGAGCTTTATAAGAAGGAAGTAGCAACTTCCAGTTGGAAAAGAAGTCCTGGGAATACTGAACAGCATGGTAACTATAGTTAATAATACCATATTGTATATTTGAAAGTTGCAAAAAGAGTAAACTTAAAATCTTAAAAGCTGTCATTACAAGAAAAATTTTGTATTTATGTGTGGTGATGAATGTTAACTAGATTTGTGATAATTTTGCAATACATACAAATATCAAATCATTATGATGTACACTGGAAACTAATACGGAATTATATGTCAATTACATCTCAATTTTTTAAAAAAGTAAAGGAGATGGCATTAAAGAATACCTTTTGCAAAGATGGACAGAATGATTTCTACAAAGATGGGAAAAAAGGCCTTCCTTGTAGGAAGAAAGGATGTAAGCAAAGAAGAAGGCACGTAGGCATAGAACATGCTCAGAAATTAACTTCAAAGTAACTATTATGATTGAGCTAAAAAACAGAACTCCTGGGATAAAATAATTTTTAAAAAAGAATGAAAGGGACGTGTTGATTTGATTGAAGTCAAGGACAGCTACACATTTTTGAAGAGCTTTGGTTGGTAACCTAAATAATTTTAAATTTAATCCGGATTCAATAGAAAGTCGGTTGAGTATGTCTGAGGAAAGAGAAACCAAGGAATACATAAGACCTCTGGTTTTGAAAAGCAGTTTCAAGGGGAGTTACTGGAAGGGAGATAGGCTGAGGGCAGCAAACCCAGCCACTGCCACAGAGCAAGTAAGAAGAGTCAAGAGAAGTCACGTTTAGCACAGAAATAAAAAAGAGAACAAGCAAACTGGGATGCTGAAAAAGTAGAATCAATACTTGGGAGGAAAGTTAGGACTAGGAATGTAAATTTAGAAGTCATGCTTTTAAAGGAAACAATCTGAGTTTACCAGCGAAAATGAGTAAGTGAACCAAGTGAGAAACTACCGAATTTCATTTTTAACTACCAAAGTTGAATGCTGTTCGAAAACAAAATAACTGCGGTTCCATTTTCAATTACTGCATGTAACAGAACATAATAAAAGATTCAGCCTTGTACCATAAAGTAATGAAACGTGTTTTACCAAGCATGGACCCAGTACTACATTTAATATTACCCTTTAATTCATTTGAACCAGCGTCCCCGGTAGTTTAGTTGCTTTTAATAAAAGTTAATTAAAATCTTCCCTTCCTAAACACTCAGAACCCAACAAGCACACCTTTTCTGATAGGAATTCCACCTGGCCTCAGACAGCCTTTGCCTGCGTACTAGCCTTACCAAGGACAACCTTTCCATTTCTTGAAGTCCCTGAGGCTTCTTCAGCGCAGGGTCCCGGTACACCGAGCGGGAGCTCCAGGGCAGTTCGCAAATGGAATGACCGCCAGCCTGGCCCTCCGGCCACTCGGTTCCGCACGCCCCAGACTCTAAAGCACACACTGCCGTTTTCATTTGGTTGACACACCCCTTTCCTGGAGCCCTGTTCCTTCCTACACCCAGCACATTCCTCACGTCGTCCCTCGTACTTACAACGTGTCACTTCATCCACTCCCACCCCGCACTCAGCTAGTACTTAAGGTATTCCACACCGTTCCCTTCACTCAGACAGACTTCGTATCAGCCCCGCGCCCGCTGCATCCTCCCGGAGCTGCCCCGGCCAAAGCTGAGGCCACCGGCCTGTCCGTGCCCGCCGCCACCCAGGAGCGCACCAGGCTCACCTTCCGCGCAGCTCCGCCGGCTGCGCGTACTGGGGGCGGCGGCTCAGCTCGGCCCGGCGCCCCGGGCTGCGGCGCCCGCCGGGTCCCCCGCGACCCCTGAAGCGCAGCACCACTCGCTACCGCCGCCGTCGCCGCCGCCGGCCCGGTGCGGCCCAGGCGTTTCCGGGTTCCCGCGGTCCCGTCTCCCAATCGCTCCGGCTGCCGCCTTGGCCCGGGTGAACGCCGTTCCCGGCTCGGCTCTGCTGGTCCCAGCTTGGCACTTGCCAACTCCATCCCCAAGACGAAGACTTCAGAGGCTCCGCGGGCGACCCCCGGTGCCGGCTTCACTGTCGTGTCCTTGCCTGGGGGCAGTGCCTCCTGCTAGTTGTTTCCTAAAGGGACATAGCGGACGGAGTGACTCCAGCGGCGTGCCTCTGCCGGACAGCCTGGAGGCGAAGGGCACCAGGGTGTGAGACTGCGAAAGTAAAGTCAAAGTCCTTTGGGGGCAAAGAACCCTGAGAGGGAGTGAGGAGGTGGATCCAGGAAGCAAACAAACTGGGTTCTAGAAATGTCAGTGACAGTGAAAACTAACGAGATTCGCTCTGGCGCAGGCTGCCACTCATTTTTCTGGAAGGCTTGTTCGGTTGGAAATAACCGCTTCTCCCACCCTGGTTTAGACCCTGAGGCTGAACAGAGCCTAGAGCAGCGCCATCAAATTAGTAGGGTAGGATTATTCCTTTCCTCTTAACACTACGCCGCTATGAATTAAGCCCGTGTCTATATTGCAAATGATTAAAACTACGTCGGAGAAAGACAAAAGGAGAAAGCGAGCAGAAAAACAAAATTAAATAACTGTATTAGAGTAGAATGACTGGCTTTAAAATTTTGGCTCAGATGGAAACGAATCTGCCTGCAACGCAGGAGACCCAGGTTGGATCCCTGGGTTGGGAAGATCCCATGGAGAAGGAAATGTCAGTATTCTTGCCTGGGAAATCCCACGGACAGAAGAGCCTGGAGGGCCTACAGTGCATGGAAGTTGCAGAGTCTAACACGACTTGAGCGACTAATACTCATGATCTTGAGAAATTCCCTGGATGGTGGAATATATCTTAGATTTTCATGTTTGTTCTAAATATTTTGGAAGTAAAATGTGCCTGATGCATAATAATAATAATAGCTAGGCACTATTCTAAGATTAAGATACAGAGAGAATATATAATGAATCTCTTCCTCCTTTTGTAAGAGGGAAAAGATTTAAAATATTTTAGAAATACTTCAGCAGGAAAATATACCTTATGACATAAATACAGTTGTTTTTTTTTTTAAGAGAAAAAGACTTTTTAGTCTGTTCAAAAAGTTTTAAAATGAAAAGGAGAGAAGTGGAGGCAATTATTCATTAGGAAACAGTAACATGGTGCTTTGGCCTCTTGGAAGAGGACGAAAGCTCTAAACAGACAAAAACAACAATGTAAACAGAGGGTTCAATATATTTATGACACCCACAACTGATGTAAAGATATGGGTTGCCAAACTGATGACCAAAAGGAAGTAATGCTTTCATTGACCTCTCCTAGCTTTACAGTTTGTACTTAGATGCTAATGTAGCGGAAACTAGTTTAGGCACCCCATTATGTTAGCCCTTATTCTCTCTACCCATTCAACCTATACAGCGCATGGTTGCACCTTAGTCCTATCTGACTGACTGTGACCTCATGGACTATAGCCCCATGGACTGTAGCTCGCCATGCTCTTCTGTCCATGGAATTTCCCAGGCAAGAATACTGGAATGGGTTGCCATTTCCTCCTCCAGGGGATCAAACCTGACGAGTCTCTGGAGTCTCCTGTATTGGCTGGCAGATTCTTTATACTAGCCCCACCTGGGAAGCCCAACATATAGATGTTTATAAAGTTTTCCCTCTCTTTCTTGCTTAATAGCACTGTGAAAATGATTGCCCTCTAGCTAAGGCTGTACCATCTACCTAATGTTTAACCCTCCAAGAGGACACTACTCCCTATCACTGCTTTCCATTGGGAGCATTCTTCATTCCAGAAAGAATGTCATGGCTGACCACCAGAACCTGTTCTGAATCACCTAATGCCAGCCCTAACATCTCAATATCCCCAGGAGGAGGAGAAGAATGCAAGAACACATCAGCCCTGATCCTCATCTTCAGCCGCATTTACCACCTAAAAACTGTAAGACCTCTTCCAGCTTCCCCAGAGAAGGAGAGCACAGTCTTGAGAGCATTAACTTTCAAGCTTTTTACGCTCTCAAGCCCCACTGCTCCTGGCAAAGTAATAAAGCTACTGCTTTCTCTAAAGCACTGTCTCTGTATTTTTACTTGGTGTCGGTGAGTAATAACACTGAACTGCTTTTGCTTCCCTGTATATACCCCTCATAGCACCTATTCCAGAGAAGGCAATGGCACCCCACTCCAGTACTCTTGCCTGGAAAATCCCATGGACGGAGGAGCCTGGTAGGCTGCGGTCCATGGGGTTGCTGAGAGTCGGACACGATTGAGTGACTTCACTTTCACTTTTTGCTTTCATGCATTGGAGAAGGAAATAGCAACCCACTCCAGTGTTCTTGCCTGGAGAATCCCAGGGATGGGGGAGCCTGGTGGGCTGCCATCTGTGGAGTTGCACAGAGTCGGACACGACTGAAGCGACTTAGCAGCAGCAGCAGCAGCAGCACCTATTCCCATTCCTCATACTCTTAGTTGAATGTTGAATATGTTTCCACTGCTCCTGCTTACATTTTTTATGGCTAGTTCCACTCATTTTTCAGCTCTCTGTTCAGGTATTATCACAAACTTGAAGCTTTTTCTTACCTCCTTCCTTCCAGGGATCTGAACTCCTGCTCTGTGGTTCCAGAACATCTTGAGGCATCTTGTACACTTCTAAATAATTTTACTTCACTGTATTGTGATCTGATCTATATTTCTCCTTTCTGCCCAACACTCTCCATGAGGTAAGTGCTATCCTATTTATCTCCAGATCTCCAGCACTTGGCACAGTGCTTAGCATGTAGTAGAAACTCAACACATATTTCCTGAAAGGAACTAAACTGGTTGGTAATGATGGTGAAGACAAGCCAGACAGTATAAAACCTCGCCAGGGAAGAATGGCCAGCATAGCCTAAACTGCAAGTCTAGGCATCCAACACAAAGAATTCAAGTCAGCACCGAAGGTCTGAAGCTCTTTTAATAATAATAACCCGATAAGGTTTGTACCTTTGAGTAGTTTGCTGTATCAATCTCATTTAACCCTCACAATAGCCCTATAAAGTAGGCATTAATACCTGTATTTTACTGAAGGAAAACATGAGACTTAGACTAAGTAACTTACTGAAGCTCCCATATCTACTGAAAAGTAAACTGGGATTCAAATCCTAATTTGTCTGCCTTTAAGTCCATGCATTAAAACTCTACATTTAGCTGTAGTAGAACAGAAAAGGAATGAACATGGTATAGAAAAAAAGGTGTCTGTCAGCAAAAGTAGCGATAGGGGTAGGAGTATCAGTGAAAACAGAGATGACCATGAAGGAAGAGAGGAAAACAGCAACCTGGGGGTACTGGGGCAGAGGACCAGCTCTGGGTTTTCTATGATAACAGATCTGAAAGGCAAAATTTTGACACACCTTAAAAGACAGACAAATGAGAATAACATGTTAGTCCAAGGGCAGCCAGAGTGAAACAGGACTGTGTTTCTCACTGGTGCTTGGTTAGGGTTGCCAGATAAAATACACATCTAGTTAAACTTGAATTCCAAATAAACAGTGAATAATTGTTTAGTATTAATATATGCAATACGTGGGGCTTCGCAAGTGGCTCAGTGGTAGAGAATCAGTTTGCCAGTGCAGGAAACACCGGAGATCTGGATTCAATCTTTGGGTCGGAAAGATCCCCTGGAGGAGGAATTCTTGTATTCCAGTATTCTTGCCTAGAAAAATTCCATGGACAGAGGAGTCTGGCAGGCTGCAGTCCATGGTGTTGCAAAGAGTCTGGACATGACTGAGCGACTGAGCAGGCATTCAATATGTGGTGTATACTGTGGAAATGGAATGTTGCCTGCCATTCCAGAAACAGAGTGTTGCCCATCATTCTGGTTCTACAAGGATCAAGCCACCAGCCAATGAAGCATACCCCACCCTCATGCACCCCAGGGGGAATTCAGGAAGGAGAAAGATAAGAAGTAGTCAGTCTATACTTCTGGATACTGGCCCTAAATAGTTGAGCTGTATATCTAAGGAATAATTTCAATGCATCAGTCCATACACCTAAAAACACTAACATCTTTAACTTTGATATCTGTTTTTTGTGATTAGTACTAAGCTTTTGATGTTAGACTGCATGTTTTGTTTTGTTTTCAGCAGAAACCTCCTATGTGTCTTGGCTTCTCCCTTAATTCTTTGAAGCAGTTCCCCAGAGCTATCTGAGAGTATATTTCCCAGGCTACAGACCTCAATAAGATCGCCAAATAAAACTTAACTTGCAACTTTTTGGTTGTGTGTTTTTCTTCATTTGACAGTGCTTAAAAAAATTTGTTTTATCAGAAATTCAAATTTAACGTGGTATCCTATATTTTTATTTTCTAAATCTGGCAACCCCATCGAAAGCATGAATATTATGATATAGCACAATAACTGCAGTTTCCAAGGGTGCTCCAGAGAAATTAAGACCAAATTAAATTATATTTGGTGCAGATGACACTGCAAGCCTTAAGCACAAAAAGTGACACTCCCCCCATCAGTATCTTCAGGCAGAGTCAAGGCTGGTACTTTATGAGCTTTAATGGCTTAAGACTTCATAGGATAAAAAAGACAAGAAAGAAAATGAGCAGGGACTATGGAGATTTATATATTAAAAAAATTTTTTTTTAATTTATTTCTAAAACAGTTAAAATACAAAAAAAATTCCTGGAGAATTAAACCTCAGGTTTCCAGGTATCACTTATACTTTGTTCCTATACTATTATAGTTCTTAAAACTATGGAATTGAAGGTGAAGCTCATGAACAGGAAAAACCAGTCTTTCCTTGCTTCTCAAGCTACTTAATCTGGCATGTTCTTGTTAGTTCTTTAAGGCAAAGCACCTGCACAGAAAGAATGGCTAAAGTTTATTTACTTGACCATCATTTACCTCTAAAAGAAATTGAATGAGGTTACTTCCATATCATCAGTAGCTCAGTAGTCATGTGTCTCTTTTGCTTTCTAATAGATCCATAGATCTCTTTAATACTCTATAGAACAGCTATTTGACAGGTTTGAAAGGAAATTACTTTCTATTTCCAGGTTCTGCCTGGCTTTTCCTATTATAACAGACTTACTTTTGGGGGGGATTAGGAGGTTGTTCGGAGAAAGCAATGGCACCCCACTCCAGTACTCTTGCCTGGAAAATCCCATGGACAGAGGAGCCTGGTAGGCTGCAGTCCATGGGGTCGCTGAGAGTCGAACACGACTGAAGCGACTTAGCAATAGCAGCAGCAGGAGGTTGTTTGGGCTTCCCAGGTGGTGCTAGTGGTAAAGAATCCGCCTGCCAATGCAGGAGACATAAGAGGTGTGGGTTCGATCCCTGGGTTGGGAAGATCTCCTGAAGGAGGGCATGGCAACCCCACTCCAGCATCCTTGCCTGGAGAATCCCAAGGACAGAGGAACCTGGTGGGCTGCAGTCCATTTGGTTGCAAAGAGTGGGACACAACCGAAGTGACTTAGCAGCAACAGCAGCAGCAGTAGGAGGTTGTTTAACAGAAGTGATGCTGTTTGCTGTGTGTGCTCAGAAACTGGGGGAATTAACCTGGATGATTGCTGCCCCCATGGAGTTTGTTGATTCTGGTTAAAGAATCAGTCATCACTTGATATTCTTTTAAGTCTTTGATTGGTAGATGAACTTGGTGGTCTGGATATTAAGGAATTGGTTTTATCTCAGAGTCAAGTGATTCCCTTTTACCTGGCATAGTTACCTGACAAAATCACCACAGATCCTTTTGTGGAGACCTAGGAAAAAGGTACATAGATGAAATTGTGCTGTTAAAGCCAGTCAGGGGCCCCTTAAGTCTGAAAATGGATGAGGGGTTGCAATTTAGTGAAGTTGGTCATCTATACAGTCCCAGAGTTCATTTGATTATATAGTTCACATGTAGTTGGATTATGCTGTTCAGACTACTTCCTGTTCTCTACCTTCAGGACACATGGTAGCTTGTAATTTCTGGCTCTTATAGCTGAATGGGACCACATGACTAGTTCTAACTGTTCAGCTCAGTTCAGTTCAGTTCAGTCACTCAGTTGTGTCCGACTCTTTGCAACCCCATGGACTGCAGCGCTCCAGGCCTCCCTGTCCATCACCAACTCCAGGAGTTTACTCCCTCATGTCTATTGAGTTGGTGATGCTATCCAACCATCTCATCCTCTGTTGTCCCCTTCTCCTCCCTCCTTCAAACCTTCCCAGCATCAGGGTCTTCTCAAATGAGTCAGCTCTCCTTATCAGGTGGCCAAAGTTTTGGGGTTTCAGCTTCAGCATCAGTCTTTCCAATGAATATTCAGGACTGATTTCCTTTAGGATGGACTGATTGGATCTCCTTGCTGTCTAAGGGACTCTCAAGAGTCTTCTCCAACACCACAGTTCAAAAGCATCAATTCTTCGGCACTCAAGTATCTTTATAGTCCAACTCTCACATCCATACATGACTACTGGAAAAACCATAGCCTTGATTAGGTGGACCTTTGTTGGCAAAGTAATGTCTCTGCTTTTTAATATGCTGTCGAGGTTGGTCATAACTTTCCTTCCAAGGAGTTTCTTTAAATTGCATGGCTGCAGTCACCATCTGCAGTGATTTTGGAGCCCCCCCAAACCAAGTCTGTCACTGTTTCCACTGTTTCCCCATCTATTTCCCATGAAGTGTTGGGACCGGATGCCATGATCTTAGTTTTCTGAATGTTGAGCTTTAAGCCAACTTTTTCACTCTCCTCCTTCACTTTCATCAAGAGGCTCTTTAGTTCCTCTTCACTTTCTGCCATAAGGGTGGTGTCATCTGCATATCTGAGGTTATTGATATTTCTCCCGGCAATCTTGATTCCAGCTTGTGCTTCATCCACCCCAGAGTTTCTCATGATGTACTCTGCATAGAAATTAAATAAGCAGGGTGACAATATACAGCCTTGATGTACTCCTTTTCCTATTTGGAACCAGTCTGTTGTTCCATGTCCAGTTCTAACTGTTGCTTCTTGACCTGCATATAGATTTCTCAGGAGGCAGATCAGGTGGTCTGGTATTCCCATCTCTTTCAGAATTTTCCACAGTTTATTGTGATCCACACAGTCAAAGGCTTTGGCATAGTCAATAAAGCAGAAATAGATGTTTTCTGGAACTCTCTTGCTTTTTCCATGATCCAGTGGATGTTGGCAATTTGATCTCTCGTTCCTCTGCCTTTTCTAAAACCAGCTTGAACATCTGGAAGTTCACGTTTCATGTACTGTTGGAGCCTGTCTTGGAGAATTTTGATCATTACTTTGCTAGCATGTGAGATGAATGCAGTTGTGCAGTAGTTTCTAACTGTAGGGAAAGTTCTAACTGTAGGGAAACAAAATTAACCACCCCCAAATTTTTCTTTGGTATGTGGATTATTTCGAGTTGACAACAATCATAGCCCAAAAGACTCAGGAAGAAACTTTGACCTACCCACTATCAGCCTAGAGGAATGTAGATAAGAGGCTTTTTCAAGATAGGAGCCAGCTCCAAAGATAACTGTAGTATGAACTAGGTGTGAGGCAAGGAGGAACCTAGCAAAGTTTGTTAAAATTCCTCTCTGTGTCCTATTGTCTCTGCATGTTCCAGCAAAAACTGCTTACCAAACATTTGCTTCTCTGTCTTCCTGGCAATTACTTTCCTCATGTTTGAAGCCCCAAATCACTACTCTTAAGACCCTCTTTTGTTTTTAAGTGAAGATGATATTTAATGTGAGAATTTCAGCCATTTTGGTGAGTTAATTAATTTTCCTGGTTTTCTCCCATGTATACATGTTATTAAATTTTGTTTGATTTTCTTCTTTTAATCTGTCTCATGTCAACTTTAATTCTTAGACCAGACAGAAGAACTGGAAGAGTAGAGGAAAATTCCTCCCTCCCTGACATGGCCAATCCGTTGTAAGCGGATAAGCAGATTATGTGTGTCATGATCACATAAAGGCCGTAGTGCTGAATTGCTGTTTTGTGATCATCTGGAACTCTCTGTTTTGAGTCTGGTAATGTTCATGATCATGTCTAGGTAGACTCATGAGCCTGCCACCTAGAGTGAGGAGCTCTAAAGTGAAGTCTTTAGCAACCAGCAATAGACATTTCATATGAAAAATAAATAAATCTTTGTTATTATAGATCATTAAAATTTTTACTAAACTTGGCATATATTGATTCAGAAATGGGGTGTGTTTTAATAAAAATCTTTCTTTTGTAGAATTTGCTTCAGTTCAGTTCAGTTGCTCAGTTGTGTCTGACTCTGTGACCCCCATGGACTGCAACACGCCAGACCTCCCTGTCCATCACCAACTCCCTGAGTTTACTCAAACTCATGTCCATTGAGTCGGTGATGCCATCCAACCATCTTATCCTCTGTCGTCCCCTTCTCCTCCTGCTTTCAATCTTTCCCAGCTTCAGGGTCTTTTCATGTAACCTGATTTATAAGCTAAAAGAATGATTATGTTATGCACTGGAATATTTGATAAAATGTCATCTACAATAAACCAAAAGGTAAATAATAAGCCTAATATACTTGTAGCTCTGGCAGAAGAAGCTAGAAAACAAATGTTAACTGTATATGTTGGTTAGTGTTAGCTACATTTAACAATATGCTTCATGAAAGAGAAGCACTCCAAAAATAATTGACTTTCTTATAAGCAGAAATGGAAAGGAATGAAGAGGACAGGGACGTCCAAGAGCTTTTAAAGTTGGGAGTGGCAGATGCTTTCCACCTCAGTTGGTAACTTACAAAATTGCATATGCTTTTTGTCCTCAATTGGTAAACTATAAAACTGGGCAGATTTTTTAAACCAAAAAAAAAAAAAAAAAAAAAGGCTATTAGAACTAGGTAGTTAGGCAAGGATCAAGTCAAGCCTATCTTTGTTGTGTTTTGTGTGTGCGTGCCTGCTCAGTTGCTCAGTCGTGTCCAGTTCTTTGTGACTCCATGGACTGTAGCCCACCAGGCTCTTCTGTCCGTGGAATTTTCCAGGCAAGAATACTGGAGTGGGTTGCCATGCCCTCCTCCAGGAAATCTTCCTGACCCAGAGATCAAACCATTGTCTCCTGTGAGTCCTGCATTATAGGTAGATTCTTCACTGCTGAGCCACCTGGGAAGCAACACAGCCTACCCAACATAAAACTGGTGAAAGTACATTTCAATAGGTCAAACCCACATAGCAAAATTTCTTGAATTATTATTAAAAGTATAGGTTCCAGCTCTAATTAAATTGCATAAACATATTCTATTCTATTTCTCCCAATGACTATAACAAAAATCCTGAACAGAATACATAAAGAAACTAAGGATGCTGAAAAGTAAATAATAGCAGACAATTTAGGGAGGAAATAAAAACTCAAGACCAACAAATTGTGAATTCTCAGTTTTTACCCTCTATTATTTCCTGGTTTAGTCTCAATGCAACCCAAATTCTGGAACACTGCAACAGGCACCAGACAAGAGAAAATCAGTCTCTCGGGTAAGAGGAATGGGAAAAGGGGCCCCTGAAGAAGGGAAAGAATGGGGAAATATCCTGGCTTTGTTTTCCTCTATTGGCTCTGGAGAGCTCCAGGGCCAAAACCGCGCTTTCCCTGGGCAGTGGCTGAAGGCAGCAAGGGCATCAGCAGGTGAGCTTGCTGATCTGCTTTGAAGGTAGATCCAGTTCTGGGAGGTATTTGCCTGACAGCCCAAGAGACAGAAAGCCAGGCATTCTGGCCAGAGGACCAGGGGAAGGAACTGAGAGCCAGAGAATGTTTGAAGATTTTGGAAAGGAGAGAGCTCAAAAAGGGAATCCTGTAGATATACATTTTAAAGTTTTAGGATCACCCCTAGGAGCTCATGTGTGAAACTAATCTGATACAGAAGACTAAAGGCTTTGAACACTGGTCTACAGCATAGGTCACTACTCAGGTCCACTTGGCCGCTGGGGGAGACCCACACAAAATAGATTCATATAATACCGCAAATGTTTGAAAACTGAAATTACACACACAATGTACGAATGTCTATAGCAACATTATTGAAAGTTGCCCAAACCCTCAAATGCCCCAGATGTTTTTGAATGAGTACTTCAATACAATGTACAATTCTATTATATGACATCCAGGGATTATAGGGACCAATGAGGAGGGATTGGTAGTTGTCAGGATTTGAGTGGAGTAGAACTTTTGACTACAAAGAAACAGCATAAAGCAGGCTAAGACATTTGGCCTGAACCTAACTGGGATGATAGTGTAGTGTTAGTTGCTCAGTCGTGTCTGACTCTTTGCCAGGCTCCTCCATCCATGGGATTTTCCAGGCAAGAATACTGGAGTGGGTTGCCCTTTCCTTCTCCAGGGGATCTTCCCAACCCAGAGATTGAACCCGGGTCTCCCACACTGCAGGCAGACTCTTTACCATCTTAGCCTCCAGTGAAGTTCTAACTGAGATGACTAGCTGCTAAAACAAAACAAAGAAAAACTCAAAATTCTACAGAGGATTTTAATAGATCTTAAAATCTCATAACATAGAAATTAAAACATCCCGGATATAATGCCAAATTACTCAATGTTAAAAAATAAATAAAACAGAAGCAGAACCAAGAAAATTGTAGCAGCGCACAGGAGAAAACACAAATCCCAGTTTAAGATGACTCAGCTCGCAGAATTACCAGAACAAGACTCAATAGCTCAATAGCAGAATGGAAAAGAGGAAATTGTCTATGAACTTGAAGATCAATAGAAATTATCCAATCTGAACCACAAAGAGAAAATACTGAAAAAAAAAAAATTTGAAGAGAGCCTCAGGAAACTGTAGGATGATACCAAATAGTTTAACACATATTTGACAGGCAAGAGGAAGAAGAATGAAATTAGTGCAGCAAAAAATACTTGAAAAACAAAATTAGAAGATGCATGCTACCCAATTTTAACGCTATAGTAATCGACACAGTGTGATACTGGTAAACATGTACACACATGATCAATTCAACAGATGAGAGTCCAGAGATAGACACAAATATAGTCAACCGTTTTTTGACAATTGAACAAAGTCAATTTAATGGATAAATGGATAAATAATGCTCTTTTAGCAAATGGTAGGTAAAAGCAACTGTATACACAAATGCAAAAAAAAAAAAATCTCTACATTACCCCCCTAAACCCCCCAAACTATGAAATATGTAGAAAAAAAATGTAGGACTTTCCAGGTGGGGCCAGTGGTAAAGAACCTGCCTGCCAATGCAGGAGATATAAGAGACTCCGTTTGATCCCTGGGTAGGGAAGATCCCCTGGAGGTGGAAATGGCAACCCACTCCAGTATTCTTGCCTGGAAAATTCCACGGACAGAGGAGCCTGGTGGGCTACAGTCCATTAGGCCGCAAAGAGTTGGACAAGAATGAGCACACACAAACATAGAAGCAAATTTCTGTGATCTTGAGTTAGACAAATTGTTTTTAGTTATGATACCAAAAGTACAATCCATAAAAGAAAAAAATTATAAATTGGACTTCATCAAAACTTCAAAATTTTTCTTTGCAAAAGACACTGTTAAGATAATTAAATTCTAGGGACTGTTAGACAAAATCTCCTGTCAAAGGACTTGTATGCAGAATTTATAAAGAATTCTTAAAATTTAACAATAAGAAAAAGCCCAATTTTAAAAATGGGCAAAGGATTTGAAAGGATACTTTCTCAGAGAAGATACACAGATGACAAGTAAGCGCAGGAATAGATGGTCATTATCATTAGCCATCATTGTTGTTGAGTCACTAAGTCGTGTCTGACTCTTTGTGACCCCATAGACTGTGGCCTGCCAGACTCCTCTGTCCTCCACGATCAGGGTTTGGCCAGTTTCATGTCCATTGAGTTGGTGATGCTATCTAACCATCTCATCCTGGAAATGCAAATTAAAATCACAGTAAGGTACTCTTGCATATCTGTTAGAATGGCTAAGGAAACAAACAAAAAGTTGACAAGGCTGACAAGGATGTGAAGCAAGAAACTATCATACATTTTTGGTGGTAATATGATATCATGTAACTATCCTAGAAAACAGTTTTGCAGCTACTTATAAAGTTAGGTATAAACTTATATGACTCAGCAATCCTGCTCCTATGTGTTTATTTAATGAAGAGAATTAAAAACCTATGTTCACACAAAATCCTATACATGAATGTCTATAACAACATTACTGATAGTTGCCCAAACATGCAAATGCCCCAGATGTTTTTGAATGGGTAACTCAGTACAATGTACAATTCTATTACATGACATCCAGGGATTATAGGGACCTGTGAGGAGGGATTGGTAGTTGTCAGGGACTTGAGGTGGGGAGAATTTTTGACTACAGAGAAACAGCATAAGGAAATTTGGGGGGTGATGGAGCTGTTCTGTGTTCTGATTTCAGCGGTGGTTGCATAAATCTATACATGTGTTAAATCTAATAGAACTGGAAACTTTTTTTTTTTTAAGTAAATTATAATCTCTCTCTCTCTCTCTCTCTCTATATATATATGTAGGTATCTTTACCAACATACAACAGTATGTTAAAAATTCAACTTTGTCTTGGCAGTAGGTTGTTTTGATGGTATTTTCAGCATTCGACAGAATATAAGTACATTGCTACCTTTTTTTTTTTTTATTAGGGAGGTACCAGGTAGTTGGGAAATATGCAAGTCAACAAGGTATCAACATTCTTCTCCTTTAAATCTTATGCTAGGAAGGCTGCTCACTCAATTAAACAGCTCCTCCAGATCTAGAAGATTCTGTTGTTTTTCTAGCTCCTCACTACTACGTTTAGCATTGAAACATGTATATCACCATATGTGAAATAGATCGCCAGTCCAGGTTCGATCCACGAGACAGGGTGCTCAGGGCCAGCGCACTGGGATGACCCTAAGGGATGGGATGGGGAGAGAGGTGAGAGGGAGGGTCAGGATAGGGAACACATATACACCCATGGCTGATTCATGTCAGCGTACAGCAAAAGCACTACAATATTGTAAAGTAATTAGCCTCCAACTAAAATAAATAAATTAATAAAAACATTATTCCCTCACTGACAAAGGAAACGGATTCCCCTTTGACATTTTCACTGTCCCACCTCATGTCCTTCTTTGTCCCTGACATCTGCTAGCCACATTTTCACACTTAGGAGGATTACCACGTGATTTACAGTCTGTTTATTTACTATACTTTAGCCGCCTATGCCCATGGCTACATTTTGGACTTTATCACCACGACTCTCTATCTCTGAAATAATAAACCCCAATAGTCCAGAACTTATCCAGAACTTCCTTTCATTTCAGCTGTGTCATTTCTTTACACCCACTATACCTACTAATTTGAACTGTTTGGGAATTTTAGTCACTTTTTTCCCCCCTCATTTGCCTTATTCTATCTGTTCCCACTTTCTGTCTCTCTCTGAGCTTTGACTTTCAGTGTCCATAACCTCTTCCTGTTACCATCCATTGCCATGTTCTTTTTTTTTTTTTTTTTGGCCTTACCACGGCAGCATACAAAACTTCCCCCACCAGGGATCGAACCCATGCTCCCTGCAGCAGAAGGATGGAGTCCTAACCACTGGACCACCAAGGAAGTCTAGCCATGGCCTTTTGTACTTCTATTCCATTCACCCAGAATTGCTGAACTTGGCTCAGTCCATAGATCTTTTCTGTTCATACACTTGGCTGACAAATCTGCTAGAGATTTGGGGGAAAACTACACAACCACATAACTTAATGGATTAGCACCATTACAGATTTTAGACTTTGATATTAATAAACATGTCTACTCATGTTGATCTTTAGTATCTTCAGCTGAGTCACTCTGTGTTTCACAATAGTCATTTCAAACCTTCACAGATCTCTAGACAGCCTCCTCATTATGTCCACCCCCACACATACCTCAAAGAGAAAATTGATGTTATTAGGCAAATGTCTTGACCACTTTCTCAGTTTCTTGAACTAGCCTGGTGGTAAGCAGAATTCTAAAATCGCTCTCATGATCTCTGTCCCCGGTGTCACACCCATGGTTAGATTGTCGTATATAGTGTCCATGTTAGGCTTCACTTGAGCCTGGCGGTGTTTAAGAAATCCCCGTCAACCCTTTGTTTGCCAAAATTACTCCACCCTTTCTAATGTTGAGAAATAGCTTACTGTGCAAAGAACCGCTTCTCCCAATAAAACTTAAATAAGATTTACTATCCAACTTTCTCATAGTTCCCATAAGACTCACAGATGACTCCACAGTTTACCTAACAAGCTCATTTTACATGAATCCTCTGACGTGGGGAGACTCAAAACGTCCATGATTGATTAGCTGAGTTTAGAACTCTTTGGTCCACCCCAAACTAGCTATTCACAGGGAATAACATTTCCTGTTCAGCTAACTGAGATTTGCCCTGCTTGCAAAACAATTCCAACCTTAAATCACTCCATCTGTAACTTGCTGATCCTTCTTTTTTTAGTTCATATTGCTATGACAAAATATCAGACTGGGTGGCTGATAAACAACAGAAATGTATTTCTCACAGCTTTGGAGGCTGGGAAGTCTAAGATCAAGGTGCTGGCAGATTAGGTGTTTGGTAAGAGCCTGCTTTTTGAGTCATAGACAGAACCTTCTAGCTCTATCCTCACATGGCAGAAGGGGCTAGGGAGCTCTGTGGAGTCTCTTCTATAAGAACACTAACCTCATTCATGAGGGCTCCATAATCATGACCTAGGCACCTCCAATGGCCCCACCTCAAAGCCATCATATTGGACATTAAGATTTCAACATAAATTTTTGAGGGCACAAACATTCCGACCATAACATTTCTCTATGAAACTCTAAGGCAAAACCACATGCTGAGATACTCTAGTCTGCTTTCCCTAACAGCCTGAATAAAATCAGTATCCTGACTTGTCTGGTCTTTGTCTTTGACAGTGTGGTGTCATGAATCAGGCAAGGAGAACTCCTCCAGCCCTTTGTGCTCCACTCAACTGGGAATCCAGAGATTTAACAGCAAATGCAACTTTTGATGCTGTGTTCTAGACTCCTGTTCATTAGTGGCACAGTAAGGACTTGATTTTTATTCTTTTTATGGGCTGAACTTTTAATGACCTCTGTAAATGTCTTAAATGGTTTATAGAAATCTTGCCTCTATAGGTGAAGGATAGTCGAGAATTTGGTTTATTACTCTTTGTTTGAAACTCAAAGTCAATTAAAAGTTTGTACCTAATGAGAAAAAAATCCCCTTATTTCCTACATGGCAGAAATAAAAAATTGACCGAGATTTAAAAATTGAGGCTATTAGCTCTGTTTGGGTCTGTCTGTATTAATATGTTTATGCATTTGTATGTAACATTTTCTTTCCTTCATGGTATTACAGGATTATAAAATCTCTTAAAAGAGTGCAACTTGGAGTGATTTAGAGATAAATAAGACTTATCTAATTCTAAAATTCCCAGAAATTAAGGACATTAGTATTATAATAATTTTATTTTCTATATATATATACGTTAATGCAAATGACTTCGGAGTTTGAGTTCACACTATTGAGGTAAACCTTTAGTTCAGTTGGTAAAGAATCTGCCTGTAATGCAGGAGACCCCCATTCAATTCCTGGGTTGGGAAGATCCCCTGGAGAAGGGAAAAGCTACCTACTCCAGTATTCTTGCCTAGAGGATTCCATGGACTATAGAGCCCTTGGGGTCACAAAGAGTCGGATACGACTGAGTGACTTTCACTTGGCAAATGAGACTAGCTATATTTTCTGAGTGTTAGCATTTGTATTTCTTCTAGTTGGGTATATTTTTACCTAAACTTTTACATTTCCTGATCAAATAAGCTAGCATATATCAACTAGATGTTTAAGATCATGAAAAAAGTAAATTTGTGTTTAATCAAAATTGAATTGTTATTCTGGCAAATTTTATTTCAATAGTAATTGTGTTTTGTATTATGTCCTCTTAGAAATAGCTTCCAAGATATCTAGGTGATTTAAACTCTTAGACAAATGTTAAACTGAGTTAGTTAATGGATATTCATAGATACTTAGCTCATTTCTAAGTAGGATACTGAAATATTAATTGCAAAGTATAATTTCTAGTTTATATAATTTTTATATACTTTTTCCTTTCCTTTTTATTGATACACAGAGGCTATATGTTTGCATCTGTTAATGAATGTGTTCATTTTTGCAGTTTTGGAAAGTGCATGGCTGTAAGAAGTTACGAGATATATATTCATAAGCTCTGCTGATCTGCTAAAAATTCTAATGTATTACAGACAGTCGTAATTGTTTAACCTCACTTTTCTCTGTGAAATAGACGTGTCTGTGGTTAAAAGTTGTAAGCAATATCTGTACTTTACTCAGAGCAATAGTGGGAGAGAGGGACTTTGTATACAAGGTATACAGAATGTGTTTTTGTTAGGCAAAAGAGTAGTTTTCTGCTAAAGTACACAACTGTTCTAGAATGAGGAGGAAGGTGTAAGAAAAAATTAGAGTGGATATAGAAAGTTGTAGCAGTTTCTTATAAAGGAAATTTTAATTTTGGTGGTCCAAGTTGGCTAACATGTAATGGATTTATTTACGAGATTGTCAAAAAGTCTTAGTAACAAATATACTGATGAAAACCTAGGCTTTAGTTTTTCCCCTATTCTTGGATTACTTGTCTACTTTATTTAGTAAGAATTGTAAGAGATTTTTCTTTACCTTCTGAGTAATTTGCCTACATAACAAGGATTCTGTGTCTTATCAGAATTACTTCCTGTGCTTTATGTTGACTTTATCATGTTCTTGATTATTTAAGAGTACAAAGTCTTCCTACTTTTGAAAGTGCTAGGTTCTTTACAATCATATCATTCCCTATGTACACTTTTAAAATATTTTATTGTCATTTTGGTGGTCAAGTATTGTTTCATGATCAAGTATTGTTTCATAACCCCTGACCCTATTTAAGCAAGTATTCACACCTAACAAATTTTGATATTTTACATTCCAATATCAAATCCCAAATGACACATTTTGCATTTAAAACTGATTTCTCAGAATGTTCTTGAAAAATCACAAAGAATTTGTTTTTTAATTTATAAAAAAGAGAAGTTCTAGAAATAATTAAGTTTATATGATACGGAGAGTTGTCAAATCAGAAAATATGCTTAACTTCCCCTAGGCTAATTTTGTATAGGTAACATATTATTAATATAAATATTTTAGAAATTGTATGTTATTTGATAAGTTCCTAAAGACTTGTCAGTATTCTGTCTGTGACATGTTTATATTTATCAGAAGGGTGCTGCTTTACCTGATATTAGACAACAAAAGTATAATGAGTATAATAATAATTTCAGTAATTCTTAAAAATGCTTAGTTTGTCTCTGCTTTCTTTAATTGAACCTTGCTTCTTCTAGTCCAATGGTATTAAACTGGGAGTTCATATTACTTACCTATGGAGTTTTATGAATACATAAATGTTAAGGTCTTACTCCATTCTACTGAATCTCTTTACTTGATAAATTTGATATATTCTTGCATATTCCAACTATATATTTGGAATATCCAAGGTATATTATATCTCAGGATTATTTTATGTTAAATCTAAAGGTTTTTTCTCTGTGAAGATTATATTAATGCATCTTCATAATGTAAATGTAATACACTGGTCTTGGTCTTTGACTGTTATATTTATAGATACTTAGTCTAAAACACCATTTGGATTGACTTTGTGTTGCATGCCGCAGAAACAGTCTCCTTTACCAGTTTCATTATTCTGATAAGAAACTCTCATCAGACTTTTCACTTTTGAAAATTATCAGTAATATGTTAACTGCAGCCATTTTAAGTCTTTTGTCATTTACAGATAATTTTTTCTTTTACCCAGATGCCTGGAAAATCCCATGGACGGAGGAGCCTGGTAGGCTGCAGTCCATGGGGTTGCTAAGAGTCGGACATAACTGAGCGACTTCACTTTCACTTTTCACTTTCATGCATTGGAGAAGGAAATGGCAACCCTCTCCAGTGTTCTTGCCTGGAGAATCCCAGGGACAGGGGAGCCTGGTGGGCTGCCATCTATGGGGTCGCACAGAGTCAGACACGACTGAAGGACACGACTGAAGCGACTTAGCAGCAGCAGCAGCAGCAGCAGCAGCAGATGCTTCCCTGAAAGGACCTGCAATTGGCCACAGGCCAAAGTGTGTCAACAAAAATGGATTTTCTCAGAGCCCTGTGCCTGGGTACTCTGGGGCACAGGCTTCTGCTGGCATCGCTGCTGCAACTTTGAGTCCATACCAGTAGACTGAGTCAAGCTTTCCAGAACTCTAGTCTAGAAAAGCGACTTAGTGACCAAATAACAACATAGATAGTTCAAGAGCAAAGAGACAGAGGGATTCCTTATATCTAGGAAATATAGCATCAACATCAACTATATTCCAAATAAAATCTACGATCATCCCTTATTAGTCAGTCCTGTGTAATTAATTCTTTTTTTTTTTTTTTCACAAATGACAAGTGTATTTCCCACAGATCTGGAGGCTATTATTATTGTTCTTTAGTCACTAAGTTATGTCTGACACATTTCCGACCCCATGGACTGTAGCCTGCCAGGATCCGCTGTCTATGGGATTTCTCAGCCAAGAATACTGGAATGGGTTGCCATTTCTTTCTCCAGGGACTCTTCATGACCCAGGGATTGAATTTGCATCTCCCATATTGGCATGGTGTTCTTTACCACTGAGCCATCAGGAAAGCCCCTAAGCAAGCTATAATTCATAAGAATTTAGTAAACTCTGCTTTTGTAAACAAAAAATGAAACATTTATCTTTTTCTCTCTTCTTGACCCTCCAGAATTCGAAAACTCTTATTAAGTATTCTTATTTTCATGGCAATGTAATTATTTTCATAATTTCAATAAGAGTCTGTCCTTCTTGTTAACAAAACATGTGAAAATATTGGTTATACAACCAAGGCCTTGCCTGAAATGAATAATTGGGAAAAATGCTGAATTTAATCAGATAATACTGGACATTTTTAAGGAACTACAGTTAACTTTATGACACTAATGCTTACAAAGCATGCTTAGGAAAACTGGACTGTTATCTGGTTTACAGAGTAACAAAGGTCCTTTTCTGTTAGGCCTATTAAACTTAGGATATTTCAGGGAATTTGAGAAGAGAGGAATTTACCCAAATTTATAGATATTATAAGTGAAATCTGACAGTGAGTTCTTGACTCAAGAGGCTTTTGAAAATCCAACCTGACATTTCTTATTAAACTGCCAGCAAAGCAAACTTAAGTACTGTATGATAAATACCATTTTGCTGCCTCTGTGAAAATATTCAGGATAAATCTGATGAGATGAGCTTTACTTTATGATCAAAAATAATCTTTCTTTGAGATTATCTTGGATTAATGAGGGAGTGACTATAGAGAAAATTTTCGTTTTTCAATGGAAAACAATAGCACACCCTTCTGACTCTAGTCCTAAGTTAGTAATAGTTGGAATCATCAGATTCCAGCCTTGCTCATTCTTTGTGTTCTTTGCACACTTAAAAAATCACAGGCAATTGATGAATAAGCAAACTCCATCTTCTCTGGGTAGAGATTTAAGTGACTTCCTCCCTTCCTTGTGGAAAAAACAGTTGAGGAAGCTACCTATGATTTGAACTGGACCCTGTTACCTTACACAAATCATTATAACTTGTCAAATGTTCAGTTCTTCCATACCCCTTCAATGTCTGTCTACAACCCTCTAAACTAAGTTTTCCAAATTCTATCCCTTCCATTTTCAGAAACTAAAATATAACCACCCAACCCAGACATTTTTGTGTGCTGCACTGGCCTTCCATCCGGGATTGAAAGAAGCCCTGTGAGCCAGGGCCCAATCACTTCATAGAAACCTTGAAGGACTCAAGGACCCATCACCATAGCAGACTATGTATACATTGGATTTTTCCTTGGACAAACCACTGTCTGGACCTTTAAAGAGTTTGACAAGATACTGAGTCATGCATGCCCTTACGTGAGAAGTAACCAAGGCGGTGGGCAGTATCTCTAATGGCACCAATATCTTAGCTTCCAGGAGCTCAATGAGTGGTGTGCCACCAACTTCGTGGAATTCACTGGACTGGTTACTCTCAGGTTCAGCTCTTGAGGCTATTTACTTTAGCGCAGACTTTCATATTGCTGCTTCTTGTTTTTACTTCAGGCATTCCTTTTTAAGATATCTGATGTCTAGGACTCTGAAACAACTGACCTTTTCTATCACTTCTCCATAAATGGTTCAACTGATTTTAAAGAAACAATGCCCAAAAGATCTTACAGGATTATTTCTTAGACTCCATTCTCTTTGTTTTATTCCCCCCTTATTTCTTTGATTAGTTCTTTGCTCCTTCTCCTTCTCAGTCTTTATGGGGGGTCCTCTTTCTCTACCTACTCCATATATTAGTAACTTAATAGCTCAAGTTTCTAGGGGTTTTTCAAGGTTTGCAGACACCTATAGATTTAAAAGAGACATGTGTGTGCATGTGTGCACACACAGACACACATACACACATGCCCCAGGTTTTACTGGGATTCACTTTTGTAAACAAGTTCACATCACTGGTTGCTGCAGTTTCTCTGCCGTGTGATCTCTTTCCCGTCACTTCTCTTTCCCGTCACAGCCTCTCAGCGGTGGCTGCCCTGCTCTACCAAACACACAGCCACTTCCAATGTGCTACAGATAGAAATAGCATCCAGGAGTTCCAGCCCCTCTGCTCCCTATTCAAACTGGGCCATTGCCAGGAGCGAACTGAGCATACTGAGCGTCTGCTATGAGGGATGTGACACCCGTTTCCCTTTTTCAAAAGAGATTCTTTTCTTTGATGTGGATCATTTAAAAAGTCTTTATTGATAATAGTTATTGTATTATTAACAATAATTTATTACAATAATATATTACAATATTTTTTCTGTTTTCTGTTTTGGTTTTTTGGCTGCAAAGCATGTGGGATCTTAGCTTCCCAACCAGGAACCAAACCCTACCCCCTGCTTTGGAAGGCAAAGTCTTAACAACTGGGATGCCAGGGAAGTCCCTCTCTTTCCTTCTTTTTTTATCTGCAGTTGGAGGAAGTCTATAGCTAGTGCTGAAAACTTTTACGAAAAAAATTTCTGCATTTCTTGCAGTTTCTTATCCCTCTGGAACTCAGACCTACATATCCATGGGGAGAAATGGAAATAGAATTGATTAACAACCATTTAAGTATTCTCGAAAGGCTGTTAGCCTCTATGGCTAAGGTATTCTTACTGAGTTGAGTTCATTAACTAGTCCTTCAATTTTAGGAAGAGTTTGTTCCTATGAAGTTCCTGAGACCATGGAGACAGATGGCTGTTGGGCCTCTCCTACTATTATTGATACATCAGATAAGCCTTGACACATTTGAATCTCTTATCAGTGGTGACTAGGGGAGAGCTGCTCATTTATCCTAGTGAAAGACCAGTTCTTTTCCCCTCAATTCATTTTGGATTGAGATCTCTGTAAAATTCAATGAAAGGAACTACTAGAAAAATGAAATAAAAATGAAATAAAAACCAAACTGATAAGACAATGTCAGACTGCCATAAATTTTCCAAACGCTTACTGTCAATGTCTGTCTTTCTCTATTTGCAGACCTATAACAAACAGTTCATTGCCCTGCAATGGCCTGCAGAACATTCTGAGTAGAACTGGTCTGTCCTGTGAAGGCAAGCCAAGTCCCAAATGTTCTGCCTGTCATCTTAAACTGTGTCCTAGTTACTATTTTTCAGGATTTATTTTTTCTTCCAGCTTCTGGAGAACTGCATAGATGATGACCATTTTTCCTTCATTTGAACTCTTAGTTCTTAATTTGTTGGTGCCAAATTTTCTACTTTCTGAATATTTTAAATCATAAACATTTCCCTATGTCTCCTCTCTCTTTAGTTTATTGCTCTTTGAGAATGTTAACATCTCCAACAGAGAGTATGAGAGGTATTTTGCAAGGAATCAAACTGAATTGTCATGGAGAACAGACTTCTGGTTGCCAAGAGGGTGGGGGTTGGGGGAGGGTGGGAGAGGGAAGGACTGGGAGTGTGGGATTGGGTGCTGCGTGTGCTGTGCTTAGTTGCTCAGTTGTGTCTGACTCTTTGCGACCCCATGCGGTGCAGCCCTCCAGGCTCCTCTGTCCAGGGGGATTCTCCAGGCAAGAATACAGGAGTGGGTTTCCATGCCCTTCTCCAGGGAATCTTCCCAACCCAGGGACTGGAGCCACAACTCTCTCATTCCAGGTGGATTCTTTACTGTCTGAGCCACCAGGGAAGCGTATCAGGATGACCGAATGGTCTAAGGCACCCGACTCAAGGTGGGATTAGCAGATGTAAACTATTACATATAAAATGGATAAACAACAAGGTCCTTCTATATAGCACAGGAAACTATATTCAATATCCTGTGATAAACCATAATGGAAAAGAATATAAAAAAGTATACCTATATGTGTATAATGGAGTCACTCTGCTGTGCAGCAGAAATTCGGACAACACTGTAGATGGTTCTTCGTTGCTGTGCATGGGCTTTCTCTAGTTGTCTCGAGAAGGGGCTACTCTTTGTTGCAGGGAGCAGGCTTCCCATTGCAGTGGCTTTTCTTGTTCGAGAAGAGCATGGGCTCTGTAGCTGTGGTGCACTGGCTTAGTTGATCCGAGGCATGTGGAATCTTCCTGGGGATTGAACCTGTGTCCCCTGCATTGGCAGGCAGATTCTTTATCACTGGACCACCAGGGAAGTTTTTGGGTAGCATCTCTTCAAGAAAATTAGAGATATCAAGGGAACATTTCATGCAAAGATGGGCTTGATAAAGGACAGAAATGGTATGGACCTAACAGAAGCAGAAGTTATTAAGAAGAGGTGGCGAGAATACACAGAAGAATTGTATAAAAAAGATCTTCAAACCCAGATAATCATGATGATGTGATCACTAACTTAGAGCCAGATATCCTGGAATGTGAAGTCAAGTGGGCCTTAGAAAGCATCACTACGAACAAAGCTAGTGGCGGTGATGGAATTCCAGTTGAGCTGTTTCAAATTCTGAAAGATGATGCTGTGAAAGTGCTGTACTCAATATGCCAGCAAATTTGGAAAACTCAGCAGTGGCCACAGGACTGGAAAAGGTCCGTTTTCATTCCAATCCCAAAGAAAGGCAATGCCAACGAATGAGCAAACTACCGCATAATTGCATTCATGTCACACACTAGTAAAGCAATGCTCAAAATTCTGCAAGCCAGGCTTCAGCAATACGTGAACCGTGAACTCCCTGATGTTCAAGCTGGTTTTAGAAAAGGTAGAGGAATCAGAGATTAAATTGTCAACATCTGCTGGATCATGGAAAAAGCAAGAGAGTTCCAGAAAAACATTTATTTCTGCTTTATTGACTATGCCAAAGACTTTGACTGTGTGGATCATAATAAACTGTGGAAAATTCTGAGAGAGATGGGAATACCAGACCACCTAACCTGCCTCTTGAGAAATCTGTATGCAGGTCAGGAAGCAACAGTTAGAACTGGACATGGAACAACAGACTGGTTCCAAATAGGAAAAGGAGTACATCAAAGCTGTGTATTGTTACCCTGCTTATTTAACTTCTATGCAGAGTACATCATGAGAAACGCTGGACTGGAAGAAATACAAGCTGGAATCAAGATTGCAGGGAGAAATATCAATAACCTCAGATATCAGATGACAGCACCCTTATGGCAGAAAGTGAAGAGGAACTAAAAAGCCTCTTGATGAAAGAGAAAGAGGAGAATGAAAACGTTGGCTTAAAGCTCACATTCAGAAAACGAAGATCATGGCATCTGGTCCCATCACTTCATGGGAAATAGATGGGGAAACAGTGGAAACAGTGTCAGACTTTATTTTTGGGGGCTCCAAAATCACTGCAGATGGTGACTGCAGCCATGAAATTAAAAGATGCTTACTCCTTGGAAGAAAAGTTATGACCAACCTAGATAGCATATTCAAAAGCAGAGACATTACTTTGCCGACTAAGGTCCGAATAGTCAAGGCTATGGTTTTTCCTGTGGTCATGTATGGATGTGAGATTTGGACTGTGATGAAGGCTGAGCGCCGAAGAATTGATGCTTTTGAACTGTGGTGTTGGAGAAGACTCTTGAGAGTCCCTTGGACTGCAAGGAGATCCAATCAGTCCATTCAGAAGGAGATCAACCCTGGGATTTCTTTGGAAGGAATGATGCTAAAGCTGAAACTCCAGTACTCTGGCCACCTCATGCGAAGAGTTGACTCATTGGAAAAGACTCTGATGCTGGGAGGGATTGGGGGCAGGAGGAGAAGGGGACGACAGAGGATGAGATGGCTGGATGGCATCACGGACTCGATGGACGTGAGTCTGAGTGAACTCTGGGAGTTGGTGATGGACAGGGAGGCCTGGCATGCTGCGATTCATGGGGTCGCAAAGAGTTGGACACAACTGAGCGACTGAACTGAACTGAACTCTCTTGCTAAAGCTTAGAGTTAAACAGATGTTTGAATGCTATCTGTGAAGTTCATTTTACTTCAGAAAAGTACTCCTCTACACTTGATCTGAAGCATCTTCCTTCTCAGGGAGATTCAGTGTTGAGGAAACACAGAAATATTCATCCACTCAGGTGTTGGATGTGGGGAGGGGATTAAACTGTTACATCACTGTTTTCGTCTAACTCTCCAACAGTTCTCTTTCCTTTCCCAGTTTTTTCCTAGCTCTTTATTGTGTAGATCAACTTAACCTCGAAAGCCTCTCTTTTTTCCAGGCTCTGGATTTAGAATCATAATGACCTGAATCAGAAAGTTGGGGACCAGAGTTGTTGTTCAGATGCTAAGTTGTGTCCAGCTCTTTGTGATCTCATGATCTGCAGCTTGCCAGGCTTCCCTGTCCATCACTATCTCCTGGTATTTGCTCAAACTCATGTCCACTGAATCGGTGATGCCATCCAACTATGTTATCCTCTGTTGCCCCCTTCTCCTTTTGCCTTCAACCTTTCCCAGCATCCAGGGTCTTTTCCAATGAGTTGGCTCTTTGCATCAGGTGAAAGTATGGACCAGGGTAGTACATCCCAAAGTGTGCCTTGGTGGCATAGTGATTATTTTGAATTAAAGTTACTTAAGAGGTAACCAATGCATGAGGGATACTCTGGCCCTCCTCTCTGTCTCCCTGACGGCAGGAAGTAAATCTTTCATGTGAATGGTACACTTCCTGCATCTGGAGGTAGAAGGACACCCTTAGCACCAGAGAATTCAGGGCCAAGAAGACCATAATTGTACTTCTTTGGAAAAAAAAAAAAAAAGAAAGAAAAACAAAACTTTTATATTAGAAATACACTTCATTGTCTAATATTGTAGATCTCATCAACCCACTGATTTTCATTATGTCTACCTGGGAACGGTACTATGAATATGGAGACCTATGCTGTCTTTGGCCACAAAAATTTGGGACTCCAGTCTAGGCTAGGTGCCTTCTGCTTGAGACACCTATTCCTCAATATCCTTTTGCCTCTCCTCTGTGTTGTGTGCTTTTGTTCCCTGTATTGAAATTATTCCTCTCTTGATATGTTTTCTCCTTTTGATATAGCATATCCTTCAATAGCCTCTTGAGAAACTATGAAAGCAAAACTTTTGCATGTCTGAAAACCTCTTTATTCCCTCCTTTTCTTTGACTGATTGCACTTGTACTTTAACTTACTACCCCAATCCCAAACTCTATTTGGAGTACTCACTCACGGGGCACTTAAAAACCTAAGTTTTTTTTTTTTTTTTTTGTCCTATCAATTCCTTACAAATGTATTGTTTCTTTGTCTAAAAGTATAAAAGCTGCCAACTTCGGCCACTTCTTAGTTCCCATTTCTATGAGACCTCTGTGCTCATGAATTAAATTTGCTTTTTTCTCCTGTTAATCTGTTTTGTCTCAATGTTATTATTAGCTCAGCTAAAAGAACACAAGATGAATAGAGGTGGAAAGTTCCCTCTCTCTGACAGTCGATGTGTCAGGCAGGAGGCTGGCTGGACCTTACTTTTTGCCCTGAAGCTGCTGCAGCTGAAAAATCCTAAGACATTTAACAAAGGCCGGTAGAAGGTAAGATTTCTTACCAAGTCAGCCTCTCAGATCTCTGCCTGCAAGGTGTGCTGGAAGGGAAAGTGGTGAGAGTTCCTTTTCTCTCTTTTCCTCCTGTTCTTTGGACTAGTTCCTTGGACTTAGTGACTCTGGGGGATTCTTTTCCTCTCAGAGATGGTCACTTTTTCTTTGTCTCTGTCTACTGTGCTCCTTTTCATAATGAGGAAGAAACTCAGGGCAGACCGCAGGCATGAGCCCTATAAACCCGCTTTCAAGCCGGCATACAGACTGGTGAGTTCATGGTTCTCACCAGACTGGTGTCTATTTGGATAGATTCTGCTGTGGGTCTTCTATATAAAACACAGATGAGGTTTTTCCCTCTATCTGTTCTATGTCTGGAGAGTTGGCTTTGTATCCAGTAAGAACGTTCTCTCCAGTTTCCACCACCTGGAAGGGGTACTTACTGATGTCTCATTGAATAGACGGGTTCTCAGACACAAAGTCGCCACCAGCATTCTCTTTGTTCAGCCGTGCCGGGTCTCAGGAAATTTGTTCATAAGGCGCTTTTGTCATCTCAACTTTTATTGCTTCTTAATGCAGAAACATTCCAAAGGCACCTGCCTAGTGACATAAATTAGCGGATCTACGACTATGAGGAACTCTACATTTTTGTGGGGCTCTGTTCTCACTGCACCATTCTTACTGCCTAGAGCAATGAAGGGGTTTTACTTTCTTAGACTGAGAATTAACTTTCTGGATCTTGTGAGGGCTACATATTTTCTTGTGAGATGGCTTTTGTAAATTTGGCTAAACCATAAAAGAAAAAGGGCTAACTGGTTTGAGTTGCTATTTGAAATTAATATAAGCTCCTCCTTGTCAATAGCCAGACAATGGATCCTTTAAATTGGCTATATTCAAAAGGAAACTTTTTTTGTGAGAGCTCTTATCATGAACAGCTGTCATACTGGTACTCACTGGAGGATCACATGGAAAGGAGAAAAAGAAAAGGATAATGACTGGCTGTAAGGAATCCTTTATTAAGATGAAAGAATGAAAATCAGACTTAAAAGTGCAAAGTAAGTTCCCCTTCTTAAAAACTGCCCTGTCTCCTTAGCAGTTCCCAGGCCCTTCTACAAATAATCGGGAAATAAATCAGCTGGACTCCAATATTCAGGGGCAAATAGAAACAACTGTCTTTTTCCTGCAAATCTCTACACAACCAGAAGTATAATACGAGAAACAAGTCAAGGCCCATTTAACTTTACAGTTCCCAAGGCCTTGCCTATTTCTGTCGAAACACTTGTAGATATAAAAAGATCAAGACACTGGAGCAAAATTGTCCTCTTAAGAAAAAAAAAATTTTTATTTAAGACTTATGATAAGAGACAAATAAATATACCACAAAACCACTAAGAGAAAACTTACATTTTCTTTCTCTGCTTCTTAAGTTATAAATCTTACATTGTCTTGGCAACATAAACACAGCCCACATCCTCTGAGACTAAGCACAGATTAGCTAAATTGGTAGAACCTGAAACTACAGGAAAGAAAAAGGAAAGAGGCCTTTTAAAATACAAACTGTTAAAAGAACTCCCCTATCTCCTTAAAATTGCTTGTTAACAGCAAAAACAGATCTTAAAAGTCTTCTCCACAAATAATAAAAGACTTTAGCTATCTAAAGGAATAATCCTAGTTATTCCAATTGTTATTTATAAACTAGTGAGTTTTGTAGTGTACCTGATTTTCGTGCCTAACGTTTTAAAATGAAAACTATAAGATCACTTCAGTCTGTCTATGTGTCTATATGTGTATGTTATAAATATGGTGTCCCACCTCTGTATGGTATTGCCAAAATTAATTTATAAGGGTCCTATTTTATTGGCTTAAGCAAGCAAACAAACAAAAATAAATATTTAAAGTATATTAAAAACTAACAAATAAAAAAATAAAAAAATAAAAACTAACAAATATTTTTCAAGTTTATGTAGTCTAGGATGATCTTTAGTTCAGTTCAGTTCAGTCGCTCAGTCATGTCTGACTCTTTGCAACCCCATGAATCGCAGCACGCCAGGCCTCCCTGTCCATCACCAACTCCCGGAGTTCACTCAGACTCACATCCATCGAGTCCGTGACGCCATCCAGCCATCTCATCCTCGGTCGTCCCCTTCTGCTCCTGCCCCCAGTCCCTCCCCAGCATCAGAGTCTTTTCCAATGAGTCAATTCTTCCCATAAAGTGGCCAAAGTACTGGAGTTTCAGCTTTAGCGTCATTCCTTCCAAAGTACACCCAGGGCTGATCTCCTTAAGAATGGGCTGGTTGGATCTCCTTGCAGTCCAAGGGACTCTCAAGAGTCTTCTCCAACACCACAGTTCAAAAGCATCAATTCTTCGGCGCTCAGCCTTCATCACAGTCCAAATCTCACATCCATACATGACCACAGGAAAAACCATAGCCTTGACTATTCGGACCTTAGTCGGCAAAGTAATGTCTCTGCTTTTGAATATACTATCTAGGTTGGTCATAACTTTTCTTCCAAGGAGTAAGCGTCTTTTAATTTCATGGCTGCAATCACCATCTGCAGTGATTTTGGAGCCCCCAAAAATAAAGTCTGACACTGTTTCCACTGTTTCCCCATCTATTTCCCATGAAGTGATGGGACTGGATGCCATGATCTTCGTTTTCTGAATGTTGAGCTTTAAGCCAAGTTTTTCACTCTCCTCCTTCACTTTCATCAAGAGGCTTTTTAGTTCCTCTTCACTTTCTGTCATAAGGGTGGTGTCATCTGCATATCTGAGGTTATTGATATTTCTCCCAGCAATCTTGATTCCAGCTTGTGTTTCTTCCAGTCCAGCGTTTCTCATGATGTACTCTTCATATAAGTTAAATAAGCAGGGTGACAATACACAGCCTTGACGTACTCCTTTTCCTATTTGGAATCAGTCTGTTGTTCCATGTCCAGTTCTAACTGTTGCTTCCTGACCTGCGTGCAGATTTCTTAAGAGGCAGGTCAGGTGGTCTGGATCTTTAGTTAAATAAAAGCTAATTTTAAGCTTGTTTGCTGAATTAATACAAGTGTGTCTTCAGAGTTAGCATAAAATATAATGCATACAAATAACTTTTGTTCTACTTGGGTTTCCTAGTCAGAGATGGTTTTTTGTTGTTATTGTTCTCTGCTGGTCTGCTCTTGATAACAAGAGATTACAAAAAAATTTTCTTTACCTTTAAGTAGTCTGCCTAGGGGGAGAAAAAAAAAAAGATCTCATGCCTTGTCAAAATAATCACATATTCTATTTTGTCTTTATCAGTTCTTTGATTACTTAAGTAAGCCAAGTCCTCTCAATATTAAAAGAGATAAGCTTTGCTCCAAACTATCTAACTTTCTATATTTGCCTATGAAGTCTTTCTTATTTTGGTTAAATATATGTATGACTAAGCATTGTATCACAGTGATCTATTTGACTGTTTTAAGATTTTTTAATACTTTTGACAAAATTCCCAAAAATCAAATTCTAAATGAGACTTTAAACTTAGAGCTGACTTTGAGATATAATATATTTTAGAGTTCCAGAAATATCTCAAAGATTTGTTCTCTTTCTTTTTAAAAAGATATTTAGTTAATTAGGCTTATTTGATATGTTAAATTAAGTAGGAAACATTATCAAAAAGTAATGTTAAGCCTTTTTTATGTTGAATTTATATAGGTATGTAATATGGGTATTCTGGAAACTGTGAAATTTCTGGAAGTCTTCTGCGTCTTGGCATGAATATTGTCTGTCACCAAAATCGAGGTTTCCATTAAAAAGACTGAATTATGATAGAAATGCTTTGACTTTCACACAAAGGCAGCAACAACAGAGTCTGTAATGGTTAAGGCACACGTAAATGAAGTCTATTCTGCTTCTACAAAAAAAAATTAAAAAATTGACTCCTTATTGCCAGACTTTTGCCATCCTGATGTCCTTACAATACAGCAGCAGTCTGCTCCTGAATCAGAGAAATTAAGATGGGCAAATACTAGCTGTAACTTAAACAACAGCCAGGACCATAGGAAACCCAAGATGGCTGCTTGGTTCTTCCGTCTTCCTGACAAACCTCATTTTTTGTTTTTGATTTGTGTTCCTTCACCCAACATAGTGCATTTAAGATGACTCAGACTGTAAACAGATATTGGTGGCAAGATTTCCACAAAAACTGCAAAAAGTCTACCAGCAATGTCTGACTTGTCAGGTCCATAACCCTGGAGAAAAAAATCCACTATTTTTGTCCTCTTCCCTCTGGACCCTTTGGCCACCTGCAACTAGGCTTCATTCAACAGACAGTATTGGTTATCAACAATATTCCTGTTACGGTGTGTACATTTTCCAGATGTGTGCAAATCTTCCCGTGCTACAAGTCAGTGCCCTCACGATGGCAAAGAAAATGGAAAATACATGTTTCCCACTTGGGATATGCCAGTTGCAGTCTACAGTGATGAAGACGTGTGCTTCACTGGGCAAGTCATATGAGCCTTAACAAAAACCTTGCAAACTTCTTGGAATTATCACTGTTCCCTTCACCTTTAGTCTTCAGGCAAGGTTGACAGAACTAACGGAAAAACTGGATTCAAGCAGAGCAAGGATTAATTACATGGGATTGAATGAACTGATGAATATATTTTATAATTTTATGACTTTTTGTCTCAAATATTACTGCTAATTTAAATCTTTTGTTTTCCAGATACAAAGACTTAAAAAAATATTTAGAGCAACTTGATAAATTATACCTTTATTATCCAAATTGAAGCATTTAGCTTTTAATTTTTACCTGATCCCTCTGGAATTCAGAAATGCTCGCGAGTATTCTTATTTCTTGGCACTCTAGTTATTTCAAAAGTTCAATAAGAATCTGTTCTCCTTATAACAGGACACAATTGGACACCCTGGTCACATCATCAGTGCTTTGACTAGAATGTCATATGAAACTCAAACAGACATGTAGACTCAGATATGACCAGACAGTTGGAAGGAACTTTTGACTTAAAGCCAGTGAAACCCCTTAGAAAATCAGCCTGGTACCTTACTTATGGTATTCACAGCGGCCTTACAAGGTGAGTAAGGAAGGTCAGTTTCTGGCAGGTACAGGAACCTCAGGATATTTTGAGGACCTCAAGAAGAGAGAAATTAAACAACAACAACAACAACAAAAAGGAGATAAATTCACCAAACCCATAGGTATGACAGGTGAGCCTGGTGATAAGTCTTCGGTGTGGTTTCCAGGCCTTGAGAGAAGTTCAGTCTGGAGATTCACTATGAAAAATTCCAGCAGAGTAGGTTTAAAAGCGCCTCTATGGCCAACCGCTGTTCTTGCTGGACTTATAAAGATAATCAGGCCAAGCTTATTGAATCTAAACTTACTTTGAAAACAAAGTAGTCTTAATTTGTCTATCTTTGATAGAAATGAGGGTGATTTTAGAGAGAAAAGTTTTAATAGAAAATAGAATACATACTTGTGGATATTAGCATTCTAGTGCTATTAATATTCCTTAAGGTTTTGTTAATTCCTGAAAACTGGATTGGGTCCTGAATTTTTCAAGTTTCCTCCAAAAACTGTCTGTAACCCCCTAAAATTTCCAATTTTCTCCCAGCCTTTTGATTTGGAATCACTGGGAAGTAAAACTGCCCTTTTCCTGAAATCCTGCAAGTTGAAGTTAGACAGTTTTATATAAACTTCAGAGAAATTATCACAACAGCTCACATTTAAACAGTCCCTGTGCCTGTTACTGTGTGAGTAACTCAGAAAGTTTATCTGAATAACCAATGACATCATCAGGGACATTTCAAACTGCAAAGATGCTTTGACCCCAACATCTAGAAATCTTTTTGACTGACTGCCCACAGGCTCAGAAACTGGCTTATAATCTGCTTCATCATTAGCCTTTGTTTTTCCTTTTGTTTCCATAGAGATGCCTCTTATTAAAAGCTGATTGTTTATACCATAGCACAGCTTTGGTACTCCCTTCTGGATCACCGCCTCTTGAAAGGAGATGTAATTTTTTAACTGAACTGACTATTCTCAAAACTTGGACACTTAATCAGTGCAATGGAGGACTCTACTAACACTTTCTCCCTCTCTGCAGTCAGCAGCTCAGCTTTAATTTGTGAGACTTCCAGGGACATTTCAGCCAAGGGAATGATTGGAGTCCAGGGTACGTGTGTGCTCAGCTGTGTCCAACTCTTTGTGACCCCATGGACTGTAGCCCACCAGGCTCCTCTGTCTGCGGAATTTTCCAGACAATAATACTGGAGTGGGTTTCCATTTCCTCCTCCAAGGGATCTTCCTGACCCAGGGATCAAACTTGCGTCTCCTGCATTGGTAAGTGGGTTGTTTACCACTGCTCCACCTGGGAAGCCCTTGTGTCTTCCTAAAAGAAGGAAATAAGCTCTCGTGCAAAGGTGCACTCCCTGCATGAACACCCTTGTTGCCAGATACAAAATTTTGAGGTCAAGAAGCTTGTATTAAAAACCTTGCTACTTGATTCACTATCTCAACCCAAACTCTATCTAGATTCTTCCCTCATTGGGCACCCAAAACTTAAGTTTTTTTTTTTTTTTTGTCGTATCAATTCTTCATAAATTTGTTGTTGCTGTTTTTTGTCTAAAAAGTATAAAAGCTGTCTGCTCTGGCCACTTCTTAGTTCTCATTTTTTGAGGCCTCCATGCTCATGAATTATGATTTTTCTTTTTCTCCTGTTAATTTGTCTTGTGTCAACATTATTAGGTCAGCCATAAGAACTCAAGAGGGTTAGAGGGAAAGCTCTGCCTCCTGTCTTCATGGTAAGTTATATTTACCACTGTTTTCTTTTACATATAAATCTCTGTGTCATACATGGGAAACTCATGCTGGACCTCAATTCTCTTCACATTTATTATTAAAAACACTAACGTTGACTAGACATGACTTGCAAGAGCAATTTTTGATCATTTTGAGCTGAAAACAAACAAGCAAAATCCCTTCAAACATTTAGGATCTTTTTCTTTTCTCCCAATACCAAATAGAAATTTATGGTAACCTAATTCGCCATTTACACCTTGTTTGATAAGGTTCAAAACACCTGTCTTAAGACTTCATCCAGGAAGAAAAAGCACCAGGATTATGATTCTATCTTCTTAACAGTAAGCTATCATATTTTAAGAACAATCATGTCTCATGTTTCTAAAAAATTCTCCAGACACATGTGCCCTAAAAGACTCTGAGTAGGAGTCTCTTCCAAAATTGGCTATGAACAAAATATGAAATGATCAAGTTACTTTGCTAAAGTAAAAGATGAAACTGGTAGGGGTCATCAAAATACTGAGACATTTTAAAGAATCCTGAGTATGCAAAACTTTAAACCTCTTCAGTTTCTGATATTTTGCAATAAGGAAGTATCTCCAATCTTACTTAATTACCTACCCACCCCTAACTATGGGAAAGTATTTGAGGCAGTGGGAATATTATGTTTGCAGCCATGAAATTAAAAGACGCTTACTCCTTGGAAGAAAAGTTATGACCAACCTAGATAGCATATTGAAAAGCAGAGACATTACTCTGCCGACTAAGGTCCGAATAGTCAAGGCTATGGTTTTTCCTGTGGTCTTGTATGGATGTGAGAGTTGGACTGTGAAGAAAGATGAGCGCCGAAGAATTGATGCTTTTGAACTGTGGTGTTGGAGAAGACTCTTGAGAGTCCCTTGGACTGCAAGGAGATCCAATCAGTCCATTCTAAAGGAGATCAGCCCTGGGGTTTCTTTGGAAGGAATGACGCTGAAGCTGAAACTCCAGTACTTTGGCCACCTCATGCGAAGAGTTGACTCATTGGAAAAGACTCTGATGCTGGGAGGGATTGGGGGCAGGAGGAGAAGGGGACGACAGAGGATGAGATGGCTGGAAGGCATCACGGACTCGATGGACGTGAGTCTGAGTGAACTCCGGGAGTTGGTGATGGACAGGGAGGCCTGGCGTGCTGTGATTCATGGGGTCGCAAAGAGTTGGACATGACTGAGCGACTGAACTGAACTGAACTGACCCAATTGGATGCATAGTATTAAACAACAAAAATTCAACTAACTTCAAGAATCGAATTGGCTTTACTAAACAATTCATGAATCAGGCAGCATCCTGTTTAAAAAATACAAAAGACATCCCCTAAGCTGTAGAAAAGGAAAGATGTTTCAAAGGCCAAAAGGGAGTGAGAAAAGGAAATTATTAGCTAAGCTCACCCTCCTTTGGAAATGCTTGGGGCCTCAACTGCTTGCACCAGGAGCTGTTGACTATTTTGAGGGGGTGGGGGCGGATGGAGGAGACTCACCCAGCCTATGCAGCCTGAGATTCTCCCTGTGGCCAGATGAGTTTGTATGGACAAGCTTGTCCATTGGTAGCTTCATTAAGGCTTGCAGTCCATCTTCAGTGCTCCCTCTTGGCAGAGCCTTATAGGAAGGCAGCTGGCAAAGCGGAAATGTGGTTTGCAGAGTCCAAATTCCAGCATCATTAAGGCAGATTGGGAAGAAGCAATGTGGGTTTGGAACTGAGGGCCAACAACTTAATAACTTGTTCCAGCAAACTACTAGGAAATATGGTGTTAAAAAATGTTTTCTCAGATCTGTTTTGCAGCTAGTGTTTATATAATTTTTAGTAGGGAACTTGCATATTGCTATAAAATGCTAATTTTATAAATCCTGTGATACTACATATTATAAAAGATTCACAGGTATTCCTTGCAATTCCTTCCTGAATAGGAAGAGTGAGAGTTCAGGTAATGATGGATACAGTTTCTGTCAGACAATAGAATCTTAAAAATTTAACAGAATCTATTTGGCTACTGAGTTTATACAAGATGGATTTGGATCCTGAGGTGTACTTACATTTTATTTCCAGATACAGACTAAGTAATAACAAAAATTTACTGAAAAAAGCAAAAGTTTTCCTGGACCATTTGTTTTATGTGGACAGGTAAATACATATATGCATATAACATAGTTCTTTCTAGGCTTCCATTGTGGTTCAGCTGTAAAGAATCTGCCTGAAATTTGGGAGACCTGGGTTTGATCCCTGGCTTGGGAAGATCCCCTGGAGAAGGGAAAGGCTAGCCACTCCAGTATTCTGGCTGGGAGAATTTCATGGACTATACAGTCCATGGGGTCACAGAGTTGGACACTACTGAGTGACTTGTGAAGACTGCAGCATGCCAGGCCTCCCTGTCCATCACCAACTCCCAGAGTTTACTTAAACTCATTTCCATTGAGTCAGTGATGCCATCCAACCATCTCATCCTCTGTCGTCCCCTTCTCCTCCCACCTTCAATCTTTCCCAGCATCAGGGTCTTTTCAAATAAGTCAGTTCTTCGCATCAGGTAGGCAAAGCATTGGGGTTTCAGCTTCAGCATCAGTCCTTCCAATGAATATTCAGGACTGATTTCCTTTAGGATGGACTGGTTGGATCTCCTTGCAGTCCAAGGGACTCTCAAGAGTCTTCTCCAACACCACACTTCAAAAGCATCAATTCTTTGGCACTCAGCTTTCTTTATAGTCCAACTCTCACATCCATACATGACCACTGGAAAAACCTTAGCCTTGACCAGAAGGACCTTTGTTGGCACAGTAACGTGTCTGCTTTTTAATATGCTGTCTAGGTTGGTCATAACTTTCCTTCCAAGGAGCAAGGGTCTTTTAACTTCATGGCTGTAGTCACCATCTGCAGTGATTTTGGAGCCCCCCAAAACCAAGTCTGTCACTGTTTCCACTGTTTCCCCATCTATTTGCCATGAAGTGATGGGACCAGATGCTATGATCTTAGTTTTCCGAATGTTGAGTTTTAAGCCAACTTTTCACTCTCCTCTTCACTTTCATCAAGAGGCTCTTTAGATCTTCTTCACTTTCTGCCATAAGGGTGATGTCATTTGCATATCTGAGCTTATTGATATTTCTCCCTGCAATCTTGATTCCAGCTTGTGTTTCTTCCAGTCCCGTGTTTCTCATGATGGACTCTGCATACAAGTTAAATAAGCAGGGTGACAATATACAGCCTTGATGTACTCCTTTTCCTATTTGGAACCAGTCTGTTGTTCCATGTCCAGTTCTAACTGTTGCTTCCTGACCTGCATACAGATTTCTCAGGAGGCAGGTTAGGTGGTCTGGTATTCCCATCTCTTTTAGAATTTTCCACAGTTTATTGTGATCCACACAGTCAAAGGCTTTGGCATAGTCAATAAAGCAGAAATAAATGTTTTCCTGGAACTCTCTTGCTTTTTCCATGATCCAGCAGATGTTGGCAATATGATCTCTGGTTCCTCTGTCTTTTCTAAATCCAGCTTGAACATCTGGAAGTTCATGTTTCACGTACTGCTGAAGCCTGGCTTGGAGAATTTTGAGCATTACATTACTAGCGAGTGAGATGGGTGCAATTGTGTGGTAGTTTGAGCATTCTTTTGCATTGCCTTTCTTTGGGATTGGAATGAAAACTGACCTTTTCCAGTCCTAACACTAGACAATTTTTATAATTTGGTTTGTTTAAAGCAAAATAAATTTGATATTGCTTTGGGCATGTTAAGATGGGGCCCTTTCTGCACCTATGAATTGCTTAGCATTTATGAGGACTGATTTTAGGGTTCACTTGTATATTCAGTCTTGTTTTCCCTGGTGGCTCAGATGGTAAAGAATCTGCCTGCAAGGCAGGAGACCCAGGTCCAGTCCCTGGCTCGGGAAGATCCCCTGGAGAAAGGCATAGCAATCCACTCCAGTTCTCTTTCCTAGAGAGTTCCACAGAGAAGCCTGGCGGGTTAGAGTCCATGGACTCGCAGAGTCAGTCAGACTACACTTTCACTGTCATTCGGCCGAGGACACTGGGTTATCAGTAGTACTTTTTTTTTTTTTTTTAAAGTATCAATAGTTTTGACCTTTTACCTGAGGTCTCTTCCTTTCATTATCTTTTTCTATCTTTATGGTTCACACTTACATTTTCCTTTTTGTTACACGTCTCCCTTAAAGAGGTCTTTATTATTGATTCCGTCTATTTGTTTAGGTTCTGTTAGGAGAAGGCAACGGCACCCCACTCCAGTACTCTTGCCTGGAAAATCCCATGGATGGAGGAGCCTGGTAGGCTGCAGTCCATGGGGTCGCTAAGAGTTGGACAAGACTGAGCGACTTGACTTTCACTTTTCACTTTCATGCATTGGAGAAGGAAATGGCAACTCACTCCAGTATTCTTGCCTAGAGAATCCCAGGGATGGGGGAGCCTGATAGACTGCTGTCTATGGTGTCACACAGAGTCAGACACGACTGAAGCGACTTAGCAGAAACAGGGAACAAATAGGGATTTTTGTCACCGGAGAAAGCCTGTGTGTTAGTGCCCCACATGAATTTGCTGTTCATCTGTTTCCTCATTTCCCTCCCTTTGCTATTGATAACCGTGCTATTTAGAATGACCAGAGAAGGGTCGATTTATTTTAAGGCTTCTTGCTGTCTGGTTTCTAGTAGCAGACTTGGTACTGTTAGTGCAGCTATGGTATATAGTCTTAGAATCGGGTAGATACAGGTTTTCAGATCCTTGCTATGTATTATTCATATAATCTTGGGTAAGTTACTTCACTTTTCCTAAATTTTTTGTAATAGCATGGTTAATGTTTACCTAACTGGTCTGTTTGGATTCATGGGATATAACATAATAAAGCACCAGGCCTAATTTTTCCTCTTTCGCATTTTTCAGGAGTAGAAAGGGCATCCCAAGTGGTGCAGTGGTAAAGACTTCACCAGCTGATGCAGGAGATGTGGGTTCGATCCCTGGGTCAAAATGACCCCCTGGGAAGGAAATAGCAACCCACTCCAGGGTTCTTGCCTAGAAAACTCTATGGACAGAGGAGCCTGACAGGCTACAGTGCATGGGGTCACAAAGAGTTGGACATGACAGAACGACTGAGCATGCAACCTCCTAAAGGTAAGGGGAGGGCCTACAGAGATTATCTTCCCTAACGCTCACTAGGGGAGGTTTCATTTCTGGGAAGGTGAGACTGCAATTAGTTTTGGGAATAAATTTGTTTTGGTGTCACTGACGTGGGCTTAACACAAATGACTTCATTTCAGGCGTGTTGTTTCTTTTTAATAATAGAAGCACCACATCTCTGAATAGTAGGCATTGTTATCCAAAGAGGCTTTATGCAAAAGTGTTTTTCATCCTCTTATACTATCAGTAAACTGAAATGAAAAACTCTTTACTGGTTGGGAAAAAAAGATTTTAATTTTGTCGCTGTTTAAAACTTCAAACTTATCAATTGTTGAAATAATATGTATTTAATTTAGAGTTTGGGTCTTAATTCCTTTTCTTTTTTTCCCTATCTTTATTCAGATGTAATTGATATATTTAAGTTTAAGGTGAACAATATGATGATATTCTATACATACCACAATATGGGATTTCTTTTCTACAGAGGAGCCTGGAGGGCTACAATCCATGGGGTCAAGAAAGAGTCGGATGCGACTTAGTGACTAAATAGCAACAACATGTAACTGATTCACTTTGCTTTACACCTGAAACTAACATAGCATTACAAATCAACTCTGTTGCAATAAAAATAAATAAATGAACACATAAGTCTGCGTCTCTTCCAAAAAAATGTCAACTCATTTCATTTAGAATTGGTTAATTCTGCTCAATGGGAAGTAACCAATCCCACCAGGTTATTGGGTAGTTTGAGAATATTTGATAAGGCCATGTAAAGGGTAACAAGGCAGAGTGTATATAATTATGGTTAATATTGATCCAAAAGAAAGGCAAAGTTTCATATATGAGAGTTTAAAATAAAGCCCCTATCTTATAGTATGATTTATATCAGGGTTAAACTTACTCTCAAGTTAAATTTATTATGAAATTTAAAGCAAATATACATGCCCTGATTTCAGCTGGCAAAGTCCCTAGTTTGCTAAAACTGTTGGTTTCCCCATCTGGAGTCAGCTGTTCAAAAGGGTGAGTTAAGAGAGGTGCGCTGAGCACACACTGCCCTCTGGTGGCGCTTGCTCGAACTCGGTCAGCTTCCAAGAGGAGCCTGGGCTGGCAGTTAAGCAGGCGCTTGACAGGGTGTACTCCTGAACTAGTTCTACTGCTGATTTCAGAGAGTCTGCAGAATGGCTCTTGGAGGACCTTCTTTTAAGAATTAAAAAAAAAGCTTAATTGTATTTAAGCTTTCAAAGATAGCTTTTTGTCCCATTCTAGAAATAATGATTCAGTTCAGTTCAGTTGCTTAGTCGTGTCCGGCTCTTTGCCACCCCATGAATCGCTGCACGCCAGGCCTCCCTGTCCATCACCATCTCCTGGAGTTCACTCAGACTCATGTCCATCGAGTCCGTGATGCCATCCAGCCATCTCATCCTCTGTCATCCCCTTTTCCTCTTGCCCCCAATCCCTCCCAGCATCAGAGTCTTTTCCAGTGAGTCAACTCTTCGCATGAGGTGGCCAAAGTACTGGAGTTTCAGCTTCAGCATCATTCCTTCCAAAGAAATCCCAGGGCTGATCTCCTTCAGAATGGACTGGTTGGATCTCCTTGCAGTCCAAGGGACTCTCAAGAGTCTTCTCCAACACCACAGTTCAAAAGCATCAATTCTTCTGCACTCAGCTTTCTTCACAGTCCAGCTCTCATATCCATACATGACCACTGGAAAAACCATACCTTGACTAGACGGACCTTTGTTGGCAAAGTAACGTCTCTGCTTTTGAATATGCTATCTAGGTTGGTCATACACTTTCTTCCAAGGAGTAAACGTCTTTTAATTTCATGGCTGCAGTCACCATCTGCAGTGATTTGGGATCCCAAAAAAGTAAAGTCTGACACTGTTCTCACTGTTTCTCCATCTATTTTAATTGAAGAATTCTCATTAGAATACAAAAAGAATGACCATGTTCCCTAGAAGTCAAATACTTTAACTAAATGTTGATATCATTTTGATGTGAATTCTAATTTTCTTGAATTTCCTGACCTCTCCAAAATAGGGTCAACTTTATACCTAGGTTCAAATGGCTGGGGAGCTTGTGTTGTCACAAGCCAGCAACAGTGGCACTGAGATCAGGGATGCTCCCCAGAGGCCCCAAGGTCTCGTCTTACACCATGGAGACACAGGAAGAAGATTGCTGAGCAGAGCATCAGGATACCTGCATCTAAAAATTTATGTAACACTTAGGCTCTAAATTTTTAAGTAAAATGATGTGAGAGAGAGACAGAAAAGAGAAGTGATTATAGATGAAAAGATTTGAGATATGCTGCTGCTGCTAAGTCGCTTCAGTCATGTCCTACTCTATGCAACCCCACAGACAGCAGCCCACTAGGCTCCCCCGTCCCTGGGATTCTCCGGGCAAGTACACTGGAGTGGGTTGCCATTTCCTTCTCCAGTGCATGAAAGCGAAAAGTGAAAGTGAAGTCGCTCAGTTGTGTCTGACTCTTTGCAACCCCATGGACTGCAGCCTACCAGGCTTCTCCATCCATGGGATTTTCCAGGCAAGAGTACTGGAGTGGGGTGCCATTACCGTCTCTGTGAGATATGCTGCTGCTAAGTCACTTCAGTCGTGTCCGATTCTGTGCGACCCCATAGACAGCAGCCCACTAGGCTCCCCCGTTCCTGGGATTCTCCAGGCAAGAACGCTGGAGTGGGTTGCCATTTCCTTCCCCAATGCATGAAAGTGAAAAGTGAAAGTGAAGTCGCTCAGTGGTATCTGACTCTTAGCGACCCCATGGACTGCAGCCTACCAGGCTCCTCTGTCCATAGGATTTTCCAGGCAAGAGTACTGGAGTGGGGTGCCATTGCCTTCTCCAGTGAGATATGCTAGAAGCCTATAAAATAATCAAGCACATTATAGATATCTAATTAGGATAAACACAGGTTTACTGAACAAGCTGAGTAAAAATTCTGAAAGGATCCCTGATGGCTCAGACAGTAAAGAATTGCCGCCTGCAACATAGGAGACGAAGGCTCGATCCCTGGGTTGAGAAGGAAGTGGCAACCCACTCCAGTATTCTTGCCTGGAGAATTCCATGGGGTTGCAAAGAGTTGGACACGATTGAGTGACTAACACTTCACTTTCATACTTAGATAACTTTTTGAAAAATGGACTACTTCACTAGCAGATAGTGAACTGAAGTGATAAATCATAAAACCTAGTTTAATTACTATTGAAATAGTACAAGGGCTCTATAACAGGTTTTAATGGTGGGACAAGGGGGCCATTTTATTGTACTCAAACCTACAGACAGAATAGCGCACAAATTGTAAGTGTGTAGCTTAAACTTGGCATCTACATATAAATAGCAACTGATTAGTGGGCATTCCCTAATGGTCCAGTGGTTAGGACTCCATGCTTCCACAGGCCTGGGTTTGATGCCTGGTTGGGGAGCAGAGGTCTTGCAAGGCATGCTGTGCAGCCAAAATAAGTAAATAAATAAAATGGCAGCCATCAGGACACAGTGCCCAGCAGCCTTTCTCATGTCTTTCTTTAAGCTCTGCACATATTCACTGTCCTGACTTTCCATAGCAAAGATTATTTTTGTTCATTTGTATTTTTTATGTAAATATAATTATCTAGTATTACTCTACTGCAGCTGACTCAACACTACTTGTGAACTTGTGAGATTTATCTTCATAGTTGCTCTAGATGGATCAGATACTTCTCATTGCTATGTACCCCACTGTGCAAACATAGCAGAATTTATCTATTTTTCTGTTGATGAGCATTTGAGAAGTTTCAAGTTTGGTCTACCATAAATTACGTTTCGTTGAACATTCTTGTGTATGTATTCTGTTGAACATATGAACATGTTTCTCTTAGATATATATACCCCAAATGGAACTTGGGTATGTTTAGGCTTATTGCGACGTGCATGATAAATTGCTTCCATTGTGTCTGACTCTGTGCGACCCTATGGACTGTAGCCTGCCAGGCTCCTCTGTCCATGGAATTCTCCAGGAAAGAATACTGGAGTGGGTTGCCATGCCCTCCTCCAGGGAATCTTCCTGACCCAGGGACTGAACTCGAGTCTCATATGCCTCCTGCAATGGCAGGTGGGTTCTTTACCTCTAGTGTTACCTAGGAAGCCCCTTAAGCTTATTAGGTGCTGCCAAATAGTTTTCCAAAGTAGTCATGCCAATTTACACTCCTATAGGCAGTGTATGTACTCTTGCCTGGAAAATCCCATGGATGCAGGAGCCTGGTGGGCTGCAGTCCATGGGCTCGCTAAGAGTTGGATATGACTTGAGCGACTTCACTTTCACTCTTCACTTTCATGCATTGGAGAAGGAAAAGGCAACCCACTCCAGTGCTCTTGCCTGGAGAATCCCAGGGACGGCGGAGCCAGGTAGGCTGCCGTCTATGGGGTCGCACAGAGTCGGACACGACTGAAGAGACTTAGCAGCAGCAGCAGCAATGTAGAATTATAATTATTTAAATGTTGCAAAGAAATTTCACAGAGTCCCATGAGAGAGTATAGTAAGGAAATCTGGTCTATAGGATCAAGGAAGGCCCATTTAATACTGAAAAAGAATACAGAATAATAATAATAAAAAAACTAAAGTACATACCTGTTGTATTAAATGAGGCTATGAGTTTTTGAAGCAGAGTCTGAAATTGTAACTAGCATATAAAATGAATTAGTGGTTTTCAAAGCACCTTTCTTTTTATAAATAGCACAGAACTTGGTTTCTGCTCCTTTATAGCAGTTAAAATTTTCAAATGACCAGTTAAAATATGGCCAGTTAATATTTGACATTGACTTGGAAATTTTCAGTTTTTACTGAAATAGGTGACATAATCTTTGACAACTGCATGATGATAAATACTGGTGAGAGAAATGTTTTACCTGTTTGTTGGGTATTCATCAGGACCTGAAAAATAGAACCATGTAGAACAGCTTACCTCAATTTGCTTCACTTAAGTAACCCAAAGGTCACTTACCCACCTACCCTCTCACTCGTTAAAGCTCATCATAACCTTCTTTCTTAAAAGCCTTTGTGTACAAGAGAATATCTCATATTATCTCAGATAATCATCATTAGGAGCAACCATTTACTGGAAGATGAATCAACAATAGGTCAAGAACTATACTAACTGCTAAAAGAAAGCAAGGGTAGAAAATTGAGCCAATCAAATCATTTTTTTTCACTGACTCAATGGACATGGGTTTGGGTGAACTCCGGGAGTTGGTGATGGATAGGGAGGCCTGGCATGCTGCGGTTCATGGGGTCGCAGAGTCGGACATGATTGAGCGACTGAACTGAACTGAACTGAGAGGAGGAATAAGGAAGTAGAAGTTAACAATAAAACGTATGCAAGGATTAGGATCTGGGCTTTTGCCTGCGAATGGCATCAGCCCCCTGATCCCCACTTTGTTTCTGAGTCTTCCTCTTCTTTATTCTTCTGTGGCACCGCTCCCTCAGGTCAGTTCGTTGTTGGGCTGGTCCCGACACTAATATATTAGTTATCCTATCAGTGCAACCTGTTGCAGACACATTTTGACCAGGGCGTCAAATGTATCACCTAACTAGAATAAGGGGGTATATCTGAAAGTGAAAGTTGCTCAGTTCTATCTGACTCATTGTGACCCCATGGACTATAGAGTCCATGGAATTCTCCAGGCCAGAATACTGGAGTGGGTAGCCTTTTCCTTCTCCAGGGGATCTTCCCAACCCAGGGATTGAACCCAGGTCTCCCACATCGCAGGCAGATTCTTTATCAGCTGAGCCACAAGGGAAGCCCTGATATTATCCTGACTATGTGGTTTAGTCCCTAAGTAGTATCTGACTCTTGCGACCCCATGGACTGTAGCCTGTCAGGCTCCTCTGTCCATGAGATTCTCCAGGCTCAAGAATACTGGAGTGGGTTGCCATTTCCTTCTCCAGGGTATCTTCCCGACCCAGGAATCGAACCTGGGTCTCCTCACTGCATGCAGACTCTTTACCAACTGAGCTATGAGGAAGCCCCCTGACTAGGATAATAAGAGAATATATCTAGATCCAAGCAGAACAAGATCTAATGATTTCCGTAATCATGTGGACAACTGATAACAGCTATATCTTGACCTATGGATAGATGGTGGCAAGCATGAAAGTGAGCACACAAAACTTCAGTTTTGAGGATCTTTGAAAAAAGATTTAGAGTAGGAAGATTAAGAGTGAGTTCTGACTTAGGGCAGGATGCTTTAGTAATATTCTTATATATAAGATGGGTAAAATCCTCCTAATATAAAATTGCTATTATACGGTAGAAGCTCATGAATGTTTAATCTGAGTTTTTCCATTCTAATTGGCAACAACAAAAATTAGGAGGAATTTCAGCAATCTAAAAAACTGAATAAATGCAGACACTCTATTTCTTAGAAGATTAAATACTGTAAATGTCAGTTCCTATCAAATTAACTTACAGTATGGTTATAAATTCAGTAAAAATGGTAAGAGAAAACTTTTTGGACATGGAAAAAAACAAACAGGTAAGTATATAAGACAAGATTCTAAAAAAAAGAACAGGGGATTAGTGACAAAGATGGTGAGAAAAAGCTCTAATAAATATTAAAACAAAAATTACATTAGTTAAATGAGTGAACACAGAAAACTTCAATTGATATCCCAGAAAGTACATCCTATTATAAAGTAAAACATTCAATAATTTTAAAAAGAATCACTACAAATGAAATCCAATTCATGAGCTTGGATATAATAATTTAGAGAAAAAAAAAACCCCTATAGTTTCACCTCAGACTGTATGCTGCTGCAAATATATAAATATAAAACCAGAATATAACACAGAAATAAAAGTTTATTATTGATTAAAAGTTCAGTTAAATTTTGAAGAGACAGAAGAGTTAACAAAGAAAAAACACTAAAATATCTAATTAAATAAAAATGAAAGTTTCTGTAAGTTAAACAAAAAACCTCTAACCTGTTGACTAAAAAAGATGTACAACTTGAGAGCTGTGAGTTAAGTTTTATTTGGGGGCAAAATGAGGACTGCAGCCCGGGAGGCAGCATCTCAGATAGCTCTGAGAGACTGCTCTAAAGCGGCAGTCAGGGAAAGACAATATATAAGGTTTTGGTGAAGGGGGAGTTCAATACCATGAAGCATTCAATTTAGAAAAGGTTTTTTGTTAGTCATGAGGGTCTGATGTCACCATGAAGGGATTTAGTGCTTCTCTAGATATGAGGAGATGCAAGGATTGAGATCTTAAAATCTGTCCTAAAAACATCCAACTATCTAAAGACCTGTCCTACCAGATTCCCTGGAGCACAGAGTGCCTCACTCCACCCTGAACTCCCTCAGGGGTTGTTGAAGGTCACCAGCTATAGCAGCATGGGGTTCAATCTCTGTAGAGGCAGGTGGCAAAGGCCTTGTCATCGGCAATGCTCTTGGTAAGTGCCAATTTGTAGCTGACAAACCCAATAGCAGATATGCTAAGAAATATATATATTTGGAAAAAAACTGCCCAAATGACAAAGTATCAGTATTATTTAATAGCGCAAGTCTTATACAAATGGAAAAACAACCCTTGAACTGAGCAACTTAAACATGAGTTTATTATTTTGGTGCATTGAATATTTCTATAAATAAGTTTGGCAAGTTTGACCAATTCACTCATACTCATGAAAGGTAAAAATTCACAGTAGCACAAAAGATTCCAGGAAATACCTGGAGTATGTATAGCTGCTAACATACTCAACATAGGTCAATTTATACATCAAGAGTTAACTTTGCTCCTAATTTCAACATGGCTAATTCAATAAATTACCAAATAGCCTAAAACTCTTCCTGTCTTTGTTTCCATACATACTGCGAAAAGATAAAGCACCCAAAATAAGCAAGTCCTGAATAAATGGTAGTAGTAAGCACCAACAAATTAGTTAACTGCTAAATAATGGAATAAATGCAAAATACAGTCCTTTAGAAAAGATTTTTATTTTCTTGGCACAGACATAAAAATGACATTTGCCTACTGGACAGAGCAGGTGAAGACATATCAGAAATGAATTACATAACGTTCATAGACAGGATGACAGTGTCATGTTTCCTCAGTTATCTGTGAAACCTATTAAATTATCACAGCATACTGGTTAAACTGACAAACTTCTCAGGTAAAAGAGTAAGACTGGTCTGAATTAATTAAGAATCAGGGCACAGAACCATTCTCAATATGTGATATAATGGTACCTCATTCAACATCACACAGGAATGAAGTATTCTATTTAAATGTTTTTTAGTCAAACAACATTTATCCCTCTAAAGTCTAAAGCTATTAATATTATTTTAACAATCTTTGATAAAATAATGTGTAACATGCTTCTTAAGCTTTAAAATAGGCCATGCAGATTATAATAATGTTCTTTCATTAATATTCCTAATAAAAATATGAATTGCTTAATTTTCTAGTGTAATATGATATCCTAAAAATGTACTGGTGAGGTGGATATTTGCCCTACCATAGATAACCCAATATGGCTATGTTTTTAAAATTGTCAGCTTGTTGTTATTTATTTATTAGGATTAATTTACTCATTTACTTATTTATTTATCACATTTAACCATCAGCCAGCCATTGCTTCTTGCCTTTTTTAAAAACAGATTTAATGTTGGTCTTTACTTTTCTTACCACTTTTAATATAGAAGTTTAATTACAACAGAACTATGTGAATCTTTGATAACTAACGGTTCTCCCTCTCAAGGAAGGTCATTTTTCTAACCGCACAGTTTAGAGAAGGTCAGACACTGAACAATGAAGAAGGAAGGAAAACTTGGAAATCAATGCATCGTTATGTAGAAGTCAATCTGCTTTAGGTTGGGAAACCAGAAAACCGAGCTAGTTAACACTAAAGTAGGGTTGAGCATGGGTATTCGGGATCTGAAACATTTTTATATTTTTATTACCCAGAAGTTTTAGCTTACTTGTTTTTCAATATTTTCACTCCTTCTTCATAGTTAAGGGAGTTGGGCATATGACTTCTAGTTGAGAAAAGTGTTATTGTACTACTATTTTAACTATAAATGTTACAACTGAATAATGAAATGGATTTTTGTAACTATTTTCTTTCAGCTGAAAGTATAATGATCTAATTGTGCCTTCTTGAGACAAAAAGAGATAATTTAAAAAAAATCATCTAGAAAATAAGTATTATTAAAAATGTCAAATCATACAAATGTTAAAAGTCTTTTTCCTTTTACAACTTCTCCAGATTTAAGCTATCTTAAAATCACATGGAAAACTATTCAAGTGACTTTATTGGATTCAAGATAACTGCTGAATTCATATCTCTCTTTTAAGCTTGTTCTCCATGCTAAACTTGTCAACAGTTTTCAGTTAACAGGAAACCAATATAATACACTTTTATATACAAACTAAAAATATTTATTTTTAGAAAATTAATACAGTACCTTTTTCTTTAAAATTCTCATAAATATGTCTGAAGGTTTGCATTATGAAAATGTAAACCATCTCAAAGTAGGAAAGTGGAACTCAAGACTAATTTTATAAAATTTTTCTTAGAAAATAAATTTCTAATACTTTGTGATTTTTTCATATAACCTATGCATCATTAGCACAATTAAATATATGTTAAATATCCTGTTGAAATTCATTGTATTAAAAACATATTACACTATCAGTGAAAAAAATAAAAGCACATTATAAACATCTGTGCTTCACTTACAAACATATATTGTAGGTGGACATTTCCATGATTCCATATTCATTTAGTATCTTCTGAATGCAATCTTCTTTAGGCTAGATATACTACTGGAGAAGGCAATGGCAACCTACTCCAGTACTCTTGCCTGGAAAATCCCATGGACAGAGGAGCCTGGTAGGCTGAGGTCCATGGGGTTGCGAAGAGTCAGACACGACTGAGCGACTTCATTTTCACTTTTAACTTTCATGCATTGGAGAAGGAACTGGCAACCCACTCCAGTGTTCTTAACTGGAGAATCCCAGGGACGGGGGAGCCTGGTGGGCTGCTGTCTATGGAGTCGTACGGAGTCGGACACGACTGAAGTGACTTAGCAGCAGCAAATATACTATTAGTAAAAGATTGAGAAGATTAATTAACCACAGCTTATTTAGTATATATTGTTACTGAAGAAAATATATACCACCATTTAAAGATACTTTTCCATTTCTTTCATTATTACATTCTCATATTTCATTTCACTTATGTACAAAAAGAATATTACATGATTTTTCTTTTTCAAGCTATAGCTTTCAAATTTATTTATTCTAGACATCTGAGGAATACTTCTTGACAAACATTCCATTGGTAGTGGTAATTTTTTTTCTTACTCAAATCAAAAACTACAATAGCAAAACCAATGCTTTATAGTCTTACCTATTAGGGCATCAATATTATATGAATGAGATTTAAAAAGTGACTCTAGCATGTGCATATAAAACATTTACATTACATTATAACTGCATTCAACAATACAACTGATTGCATACTTAAGAAATATGCATGAGTCAACTATAAGTCATAGAGTGTTTCAAGAACAGCAGCAATTGACCAGGCTTGTGTTTCACAGCTGAAAGGACAGTATTGGCCATTCTCGTTGGTCAGCTCTGGAAGTCCTTTCCAAGGGGATCTTAAAGAAAGAAGAGCCATTTTATGAGATATAATCAAACGTATATCTTGTTGGATTAATAAAATAGGCAATACAGCTGGTGATTTTGCCTTATCTTTTAGAAAACAATCATATGTACCCATTTACTACAAAATAAAACAGGCTATACTAAAGATTATGCATAAAGAATTTAGACTGAAATTATTCTTTGACATTCAATCTTTAGGATTTAAGACTTGCAATTACAAAGGAGTCCCTTTAAGCACCGAAAACAGGAAACTACCATTACAAGTAATGTAAGTATAGAGATGAACATCCTCTCAGGCCTAATTTTATTTCTTTTAGAGTAAGTTTATGAGGCTCAAATTGTAATTATATGAATGTATTATGTTTGATCTTGACAAAATTATAAAACAAACATGAAATGATGAAGAAGGAAAAAATGATTAGGAAATGATGGTTAGGGAAAAAATGCCAATTAAAAACAATCCAAATTTCTATACCAATTTCTCATTTTCTTGAATAATAGTACAGCTGACATTTATTGTATATTTACTATGTTCTAATACTAGTGCTTTATGTACATTATCTCAGTTAATACTCACGGCAACCCTGTGATGTAGGTATCACTACTATTCTTCTAGAATAGAAACACATAGAACTTCAAGGAGAAGTAGGCAAATCCATAATTGTAAAATAAAATGTCACCTTTCTAGGTAACTCACAGAACAAGCAGACAGAAAATCTGTAAGTATTTTGTACAACACTAGCCTGCAATGCAGGACACTGGAGTTCGATCATTGGGTCAGGAAGATCCCCTGGAGAAGGAAATGGCAACCCACTCCAGTATTCCTGCCTGGAAAATTCCATGGACAGAGGAGCCCTGAAGGCTATAGTCCATGGGATCACAGCATCAGACACAACTGAGTGACTGACTAATGCTCATCAACCTAGGTGACATTTTACGAACAACCCATTCAATGTCGTGGCTTCCCTTGGAGCTCAGTTGGTAAAGACTGCCTGCAACACAGGAGACCTGGGTTCAATCCGTGGGTTGGGAAGATCCCCTGGAGAAGGAAATGGCAATCCGCTAACGTATTCTTGCCTGGAGAATCCCATGGACAGAGAAGCCTGGCGGGGCTACAGTTCATGGGGTTGCAAGAGTTGGACATGACTTAGCGACTAAACCACGCCACCATCCAATGATAACAGAAGGTACACTTTTTTACTTGCAGTTTAGTAACCTAGTTAGAACATATTTTGAGTTATAAAATAAGTATCAATAAGTTTAGAAAGATTAGTCATATAAAATACATTTTTTGACCACAACAGGATTAACTTTGAAATCAGTTATAGAAACATCTTTGGAAAATTCCTAAATATCTGAAAAATAAGTAACACCTTTATAAATAACCTATGAATCAAAGAAGAAGCTAAAGGGAAAAACAGAAAGTATTTTCAACTGAATTGAAAAAACATAACACATCAAATTTCGGGGTATTGTTAATTTAGTACATAGAAGGAAATTTAGCACTAAGTACCTATACTAGAAAAGAAGAAAAGTCTTTAAATCAATGACCTAAACTTACACCTTGAAAAAAATAGAAAAAGATAAATAAACCTAAAGTAAGTAGAAGAGAATAATAAAAATTAGCATAGAAATTAATGAAATAAAAACAATAATATGAAAAAATATTGATGAACTCAAAAGCTGGTTCTTTAAGAAGACCAATAAAATTGATAAGCTTCTAGTCAGGCAGATCAGGAAAAAAAGGAAAATACAACTTATCAACATCAAAAATGAGAATACTGACATTATTACAGATTCTATAGGAAATTTTAAAAGTAATAATGTACTTTAGGTGAAACCATTTCTTGATTTGTGACAAATATTTTTGATCTATCTTTTCATTTAATCTTGACAATAAGTAATGAGATATTATTATTCCCATTTTATAGATGAAGAAATTTATTTCAGAGACGTTAAGTGACTTGCTGAAAGTCACACATGAAAATTAGCAGCAAGGACAGAATTTGAATCCAAAGCTCATAGTTAAAGCTAATAAAATAGCTATAGGAAACAGTAAGAAATAAAAATGGAAAGGTAGCTGGAGAAAAAATTGTGGAAACTAAGGAATTTGGATTTCAATCTGTAACCAGTGGGGAACTGCTAAAGATTTTTAAACATAAGATTAAAATTGTGAGAGTTACATGTCAACAAGATTGAGCTTGTTTGGAGTGATATGACAAAACAGAGAGAGAAGAGTGGGAGTATGGAGGCTAACTGCCTAGTCCAGAGAAAAGGTTATGAGTTACAGACTAGGCACTGGCCAAAGAAAGGAAGATGGTGGGTTATTAAAAGGAAGAGAGCTAGAATCAAGTCTTGACAACTATCTGGATGTTCTGGAGAGGTAATGAAGTAAAGTTAAAAAGTACCTGGGGTGTCTGAGCTTGCAGACCACGAATAATGGTAATACTGTAACAAAGATGGGAAGCATAGGGAAAGAAAAAAAAACTGTGAGAGAAAATGAGTGATGGCTGAAGGACATCCAAGATAAGAAGTTTATTAAGTAGTTGAAAAGTAGAGGAGAAGTTTATGAAAGTTCAAAATTATCTGAAGAGTGAAGATGTGAGACTAGGTAAAATAACAGAAGACAAGGTAGACAGGAAAGAAGATCAAGGATAGATTTTTTTGGAGAACGAATGTGTTTTTAGGTTCCAGAAAGCAAAGCCAGAAAAACAGCAAATAGAGCCAATCGTGTAGTGGTGAAGGGCACAGTCCGTGAAATCACATTGCCTGGAGTTTAGTAAGAGTTCTACCAAATTACCTGCCATTTAACTGTGTATAAATTACTTAACTTTCTAAGCTTACATTATAAAATGGAGATAGTAGCTCATATCTGAGTATCTTGTCCATGTTACATGTACTAATAATTTAATCCTCAAAACAACACCAGCACATACCTTAAATAGATGAGGAAACAGAGGCTTAGAGAAGTTAAATAACTTGCCCACAGCCACCCAGCTACTAAGGGAAGATGTGATGATTGGAAAACAATAATAGTAGCTATCTTATATAGCTTTTTGGATGAAATGAGTAATGTTATATGAATGCATTTAGAACAATGTCTGAAGATACTAAGTACTCAAATATTATTTGCTATTATTATAATTGTTATTGTTACTAGGTTAACAAGGGAAATTTAATGCTATGGCTAGCATAGGTTTTTCATGAAAAGAGGAAAGCAGCGATATAGCCAGTCAAAGAAGAGACCTGAGAGGAAGTCATAGGATCTGGGAACCAGAAAGGATCTTCTTGAGTGGCTTCATCAGACTGGTGAGAGCAAAACAAAAGCCAGCTTGCATGTGGTGATGACTGAGCTGGTGTCAGAAAGCAAACAAACAAATAATAAAACTAACTGCATAGAAAATGTGGATCCTGAAAAGAAAATAGAATGATAAAACAAAGTTTGAGGTAGGAACAGTATGAGGGACTTTATTTTAGGGTAGGCTGACAGGTATCTTCATAGCTTAGGAAGGAAGGATCAAGTGGAATACCAAGTAAGGATAATCATTTGACAAGGATGTGGAACAGATAGGAAGGATGGGATTACAGGCAAAAGTAGAAAAATCAACTCTTCAGTGCAACATATTCTTACTCTTCATGGAAAAAAGGGAAGAAAGAAAAGTAATGCAAATATTGAAAAATATTGTGGTGCAATAAAGGTCAGAACATAAGAATGTTTACATTACAAAGACTTCAGACTTAATCTCTAGATGAGGTAGAAGTGTGACAGGACTAAGGTTTCTGTGACTGCTGCTGCTGCTGCTCAGTCACTTCAGTCGTGTCCGACTCTGTGCGACCCCATAGACGGCAGTCCACCAGGCTCCCCCGTCCCTGGGATTCTCCAGGCAAGAACACTGGAGTGGGTTGCCATTTCCTTCTCCAATGCATGAACGTGAAAAGTGAAAGTGAAGTTGCTCAGTCGTGTCCGACTCTTCGTGACCCCATGGACCTCAGCCTACCAGGCTCCTCCGTCCATGGAATTTTCCAGGCAAGAGTACTGGAATGGGTTGCCATTGCCTTCTCCATTTCTGTGACTGTATTTAAGCTAATGAAAATAGCTTTGAAAAAAATTTTTTGACAACATTCATGGTGATAGATGGAAGCCCCATGTGTTCCTGTAGTAGAGGAGATAAAATCTATGTTGCTTATGCATATTATAAATATGATATATGTACATCATATAAGGTGTACATATATCTAGGTTTAATCTAGAATTTGTAAAATTAAGATAGATTTTGACCGAGTTATATCATCTTAAAAAGGCAGGTAACTCCAATACAATTTATCTGCTAATAGTTCAGACAATGGAGAAGGCAATGGCACCCCACTCCAGTGTTCTCGCCTGGAAAATCCCATGGACGGAGGAGCCTGGAAGGCTACAGTCCATGGGGTTGCTGAGGGTTGGACAGGACTGAGCGACTTCACTTTCAATTTTCACTTTCATGCATTGGAGAAGGAAATGGCAACCCACTCCAGCGTTCTTGCCTGGAGAATCCCAGGGACAGGGGAGCCTGGTGGACTGCCGTCTATGGGGTCGCACAGAGTTGGACACGACTGAAGCGACTTTGCAGCAGCAGCAGCAGCAGTTCAGACAAAGGACATGACAAATGGGTTTGAAACACTCAAAACACCAACACTGATATTTTAATTATAATACTATAAAACCATTTATTAAAATATTTATCAATATATGTTTAAATAGGTGAACTCAAAAGGCCAGGCCTTAGACCTTTAGTTTCTGTATATATCCTGCGCTAACCATATCAAAAAATACTAGATAAATTTTAAAAATCAAAGGCTTTTCCCCCTCATACAAATCATGCTCTATCAAGTGTTTAAACAACAATCTAAAATAATTAAAATAAGGTGAAAATTACATAGAACTTGTGTTAAACAGTAAAGCTTTCAAATTTCATTGTGATACACAGAATATACAGAAATGAATTCTATGGAAATGCCATTTACTTAATAGCTAATAAACTGACTAAACACTAAGTTCAGTTCAGTCGCTCAGTCGTGTCTCACTCTTTGCAACCCCATGGACTGCAGCTCGCCAGGCCTCCCTGTCTATCACCAACTCCTAGAGTTTACTCAAATGCATGTCCATTGAGTCAATGATGCCATCCAACCATCTCATCCTCTGTCATCCCCTTCTCCTCCCTCCTTCAATCTTTTCCAGCATCAGGGTCTTTTCCAGTGACTCAGTTCTTCGCATCAGGTGGCCAAAGTATTGGAGTTTCAGCTTCAACATCAGTTCTTCAAATGAATATTCAGGACTGGTTTCCTTTAGGATGGACTGGTTGGATCTCCTTGCAGTGCAAGGGACTCCCAAGTCTTCTCTAAAACCACAGTTCAAAAGCATCAATTCTTTGGGGCTCAGCTTTCTTTATAGTCCAACCCTCACATCCATACATGACTAAAGGAAAAACAACAGCCTTGACTAGAAGAACCTTTTTTGGCAAAGTAATGTCTGCTTTTTAATATGCTGTCTAGGTTGGATATAACTTTCCTTCCAAGGAGCAAGCGTCTTTTAATTTCATGGCTGCAATCACCATCTGCAGTGATTTTGGAGCCCCCCAAAATAAAGTCTGACACTGTTTCTACTGTTTCCCCATTTATTTCCCATGAAGTGATGGGACCACATGCCATGATCTTCGTTTTCTGAATCTTGAGCTTTAAGCCAACTTTTTCGCTCTCCTCTTTCACTTTCATCAAGAGGCTCTTTAGGTCTTCTTTACTTCCTGCCATAAGGGTGGTGTCATTTGCATATCTGAAGTTACTGATATTTCTCCCAGCAATCTTGATTCCAGCTTGTGCTTTATCCAGTCCAGTGTTTCTCATGATGTACTCTGCATACAAGTTAAATAAGCAGGGTGACAATATACAGCCTTGATGGACTCCTTTCATGATTTGGAACCAGTCTGTTGTTCCATATCCAGTTCTAACTGTTGCTTCCTGACCTGCATACCGATTTTTCAAGAGGCAGGTCAGGTGGTCTGGTATTCCCACCTCTTTAAGAATTTTCCATAGTTTGTTGTGATCCACACAGTCAAAGGCTTTGGCATAGTCATTAAAGCAGAAGTAGATGTTTTTTTCTGGAATTCTCTTGCTTTTTCGATTATCCAACAGATGTTGGCAATTTGATCCCTGGTTCCTCTGCCTTTTCTAAAACCAGCTTGAACATCTGGAATTTCATGGTTCATGTCCTGTTGAAGCCTGGCTTGGAGAATTTTGAGAATTACTTTACTAGTGTGTGAGATGAGTGCAATTGTGTGGTAGTTTGAGCATTCTTTGGCATTGCCTTTCTTTGGGATTGGAATGAAAACTGACCTTTTCCAGTCCTGAAGCCACTGCTGAGTTTTCCAAATCTGCTGGCATATTGAGTGCAGCACTTTCACAGCATCATCTTTCAGGATTTGAAAGAGCTCAACTGGAATTGCATCACCTCCACTAGCTTTGTTTTTAGTGATGCGTTCTAAGGCCCACTTGACTTCACATTCCAGGTTGTCTGTCTCTAGGTGACTGATCATACCATCGTGATTATCTGGGTTTGAAGATCTTTTTTGTACAGTTCTTCTGTGTATCCTTGCCACCTCTTCTTAATATCTTCTGCTTCTGTTAGGTCCATACCATTTCTGTCCTTTATTGTACACATCTTTTCATGAAATGTTCCTTTGGTATCTCTAATTTTCTTGAAAAGATCTCCTCTATTTCTTTGTACTGATCACTGAGGAAGGCTTTCTTATCTCTCCTTGCTATTCTTTAGAACTCTGCATTCAAATGGGTATATCTTTCCTTTTCTCCTTTGCTTTTCGCTTCTCTTTTTTTCACAGCTATTTGTAAGGCCTCCTCAAACAGCCATTTTGCTTTTTTGCATTTCTTTTTCTTGGGGATGGTCTTGATCTCTTTCTCCTATACAATGTCATGAACCTCTGTCCATAGTTCTTTAGGCACTCTGTTTATCAGAGCTAATCCCTTGAATCTATTTGTCACTTCCACTGTATAATCGTAAGGGATTTGAATTAGGTCATACCTGAATGGTCTAGTCGTTTTCCTTACTTTCTTCAATTTAAGTCTAAACACTATATACTAGTTTCAGAAATTACATGCTCTGATGACTTACCTCTCAAGATGAACATAATGTCGAGAAAGAACATTTTTAACCAAGAATATAGTTTTTGCAGTAGTCTCTGGACCCATCAATCTGGAAAAGTACAATTTTGCACGAAGAAAATACCCAACAGGCCACAGCCACTCCTGAAAAATTTAAAAGTGAAGAGAAAAGAGCTGTGAATATCTAAAATTCTTTGAAAAATAACAAATTGAAAACTCAAGGAAATCAAAAGAAATTCTTACAGGTCCTTGGTGATAATTGAAACCTTTAGCAAGATTATAGTTGTCATTGTCTAAGGCATTGTCATAAGTTCCACAGTAAACCATATCACTGCAAAATGATTGAAATTTAGGTTAAAAAAATCAGACATTATATAAAAAGCATTAGAAAAATTTCCTAATGGAAAAGGTAAGAAATAATAAAATTATTTTATCTTCCAGTCTATAGACTAAAGCTCATCATCCACCTAACCCTAAATTAGTATATACTGAGTTCAGAATGTGTTAGGGGATGATTAACAAATGCTTAATACCTAATACAAAAAATATAAAATATTCAGATATCTTGCTTCCAAAGAGACACTAAATATTGGTTAAAGTTAATTATTTCACTTGTGCTTAGCCACTTAGTTGTAGTCGACTCTTTGGGATCCCATGGACTGTAGCCTGCCAGACTCCTCTGTCTATGGAATTCTCCAGGCAAGAATACTGGAATGGGTAACCATTCCCTTCTCCAGCATTATCTTCTCGACCCAGGGATTAAACTTGGGTTTCCTGAATTGCAGGCAAATTCCTTACTGTCTGAGCCACAAGGAAAGCCCCTAATATACTTATAACAATTAAAATATACACACAATAATTTGAATTAGTAAATATTAATGATAAAGTTTTACTAATTATTATATATTAGAAAGGCTGTTTTTTAAACTTCTCCATTAAGTTATTTTAAAATTAAGTAAAATTGGTAGATTGCCAGATTATAAATAGCAACTGAATATAATTACACATTTTTACAAACTGAACAAAGTTACAAACACTGCAATATTTAATACAAGATAGTTATCTATACTCTCTTTAATTAAATTATTGCTTTTTTTCTTTTAGTAAGATAGATAGACATTATCACATGCTTTTTCTGTGGGTTTTAGTTCTGACCAGTGGTTCTTACAACCTCAGAAAACATTGAGAGTACTTTAGAATGCAGATAAGTTCACACATATAAAATTTTGCATCTCAAGAGAGAAATGAGTAAACAATACGTTAGGAAAAATCTACAAAGGTAAGGCTACAACAAAATGGGAATCTCTCACATATGAAACAGAAAGCAAATGATGATGGGAATCAAATTTTAAAGTAAAACAACAGAAGGAAAATAGAAACATCATTGTGAACTCAAGAAAAAATAAAAATTGGAAGAGAAAAGAAATGCAAAATGAGATAAACGTTTAATCATAAAAACAAAATTATTCATTGGCTTAAATAAAAACAGTGATACTGTTTAGAGAAAATGGAAAGGGTTCAGGGCGAGATAACGACACAGTTAAATCTGTCATCAAAAGAAGTGATGTGATCTGTCATCACAAGAAGTAAGCAAATAACATCTAATATTTAAAGGAATCAAGAAATAGCTACAAACACATACTATTTAGAATTATAGGAGGAACTACTAGGAGTAACAACTTCTAAAATAAATATTGTCTCTGAGGAAACCATACATCTATGCTTCCAATGTTTATAATAATCATATATGACTTTTATGATCAGAAAAAAATAGGCATTAGAAAATATTCATATGACATCTTAGTTTTATAAAGTTAAAATTCTTTTATTGATTATTGAATTTAGGACAAGCCTACTTTGAACACTGATGATTATTGAAGATGTTGTTGCTGTTTAGTTGTTAAGTCGTTTCTGACTCTTTGCGACCCCATGGACTGTAGCCCCCTAGGCTCCTCTGTCCATGGGATTCTCCAACCAAGAATACTGGAGTGGGTTGGTGTCCTTCTCCAGGGGATCTTCCTGAACCAGGGATCGGGGCTCACATCTCCTGCACTGGCAGGTGGGTTGTTTACCACTGAGCTAGTAGGGGAGCCCCTTAATGAAGATACAGAAGGTATTTTTAAAAATTCAGTTTGAATGCAACTTTAATTGATAAGCAAAAAAAATTATGATGTGATGAAATAAAATATCAACACCATTCTTAACACCCATATTTCGACTTACTCTGAATTCATAGTTTTCATGCCAATACTAATATAATTTAATATAAATATACATTAAATATAATATGAACTACATTCTTAATACTTATAACTTACTCTGGATCCAAAGTTTTCATGCCAAGAGGACCAAGCAATTTTTTTTCTGCAATCTCCAAGGCCTTCCATGCGTTTTGGGTAGTAAAGAGCTCAGGGGCCTAATAAATGTTAAAAACAAATATACAAACTTTTTGAGATCACAGAAGAATTAGTGTCTACCCACATTAGAAAAAAAAAAAAACTATAAACTTGGAAAATAATGAAAACTTTAAAAATACAGTGCTGGTCCAGAAGATCAAGCGTAGATGTCTAATCAGAACTAATTCTATCAGGCTGACTTGGGAGCACTGATCTTGGCCTTAGAGGCTAGGAAAGCTGTTTGGGGTGATTGTTTCCTTGTGTCACTTTAAGAAAGTTGACTAGTTCCAAAAGGAAGTTGCCGTAGCGCCAATGAAGGCAGAACATAAGATTTACATTATCTTCCTTTAAGTTCACCTGGAACTCATTTTTCGCTTTTAGTGTCATAATGAAACACAGAAGGATATGCACTGGAATAGTATGAGCACATTTACTTGTGATATAGAGAAGGAGAGAAAGATGACTAAGTGATTAAAAATCCACATTAAATTTAAATGTTAAATAAAATCAATGTACACTGAACCAAAGCTACCTTTATGTACTTTTGTATTTTTATTCTACTATAATTAATAATACAATATTTAATACTCTTTTTGACAAGGTGGCACCATCTGGACACAGATGTTGAACATATACCTTCTTTGTTTCACTGTACTTTATTTTTAGACTAAAGTATAGATACAAAAGGAGAGTCGAGCATTCTTGAGTAGACAGAACTAATTAGAACAATACAGCAACAGCAAAAAGCAGAATGTGAACTGAAGCTACTCATATTAGTTCATTAGTCCAGATGTTTCCAACTAGTGAGCTGAGGCATGGCACAGGTGTGCTGAGAAACAGACGCCCTCAGCTTTCCCCACAGCTGGGTGGGGTCTGGGGCTCAATGAAGTGGGTGGATCTGGCAGCAACCTAATCCATTTCACCCAGTGTGCTGTACAAATATCATCATTTTCCTTTTTTAAAAATCATCATTTCCTATGTGTTATGACGTAAAAACATTGAGAAGAACTTCATTAGTCATAACCCATTATTTTCTATTTTTTGACATCAAATGTGATAGTTAAGGGCGTTATGCTTTATTCATTAGAAAAGACCATATGGTCTATGACCATACCACTCTGAATGCGCCCGATCTCCTCTGATCTTGGAAGCTAAGTAGGGTTGGGCCTGGTCAGTACTTGGATGTGAGAAAAGACCATATAAAACTAGCTAGTAAATAACTCACTTTTTAACAGTTCAATGAATTTGAGAACAAATGAGAATAAAGAACTAAATAAACCCTATCATAACATTTTTGAACTTTGAAAAGAACAAAGCAAATTACTCACCACAACCATTGCTATGGTAAAATTTGGCCTGAGCTGGTAGTCACACCAAGGGCTTGATGCTCCATAGCTATCTTTGTATATGCCCCGCTTGTGCACCAGATTAGGATGCTTTTCATTGACATCTGAAGGGTCTTCTGACACATAAAATAACTTTTCAAAGTTCTCTTGTATTTTTCTGTTCCATTCATCATATGAGACTCTCACAGACTTTCCTGAAACATTAAAAAGACCTGGTAGTGTTAAGCATTCAGAGAAACTCATACATTTAGTTAAAGCTGAAGAATAATATTTAGTCAATAAATTATATACTTTTTTGGAAAAGTGTTAGGGTCTTTTGAAGGACACTAGCCAGAAATTAAAAATTATCTTTCACTGTTATTACTGAAAAAGGATTAGACTCCAACAAATGATCCCAGATCATTTGTCTTTGGATCACTCTTACTATTGATAAAATTACCTTTATTGAGCACTTGAAAGGAGGCTAGTCTGAACTGAGACATGCTAGAAGTGTAAAATATATACCGTATTTCTAAGACACAGTATGCCTCAAAAGAATGTAAAACAGTTGTGAATAATTTCATAGTGATTACATGTTGAAATAATATTTGGTATATACTAAGTTAGTGAAAATATAATCATTAATTAATTTCACCTGTTTCTTTTAACTTTTAAAAATATAGATACGAGAAAATTTTAAATTATGTATGTGGCTTAAATTATATTTCTATTGGACAGCACTGTTCCAGAAAAAAGGAGATGTAAAGATTTCATAATTATTAACAAAAACGACCTGATCATAGTCATACCAAGGAAAAAAAAAACAAGTATGAGGCTATTCATATGTTAATTCAAAGTTGCTTTAAAAATATAGTTAGTAATCAGGTTTGTTACAATTTTCATACTAGTAAATTAATGGTTTGTCTTTTGTTTTAATTTTAAGGGTTTTTACTAGTTCATTGAGTCCGGAGAAGGCAATGGCACCCCACTCCAGTACTCTTGCCTGGAAAATCCCATGGACGGAGGAGCCTGGTAGGCTGCAGTCCATGGGGTCGCTAAGAGTCGGACAAGACTGAGCGACTTCACTTTCACTTTCACTTTGCACTTTCATGCATTGGAGAAGGAACTGGCAACCCACTCCAGTGTTCTTGCCTGGAGAATCCTAGGGATGGGGGAGCCTGGTGGGCTGCCGTCTACGGGGTGGCACAGAGTTGAACACGACTGAAGTGACTTAGCAGTTCATTGAGTCACATGATGATTATGTAGATTAAACATATAGACAGTATTGGACTTTCTTTGCAAACAAAAGAAATAGCTTACCATGTCTTTTCACTGTAACATAATGATAAGGAAAAATATTTTTTTGGGATAATTCCAGCAACCAACGAACAGCAGATTTACTCAGGCCCACAATTTCCACAGCAGATCCATCTCTAAAATTAAAAATAAATTTTACTCTGTGACAATGAGTAATTAAAGAACTATTTAAAAGGCATTCATAAAAATAATTTTGAAGAATTATATAACTAATGCATTATAAAAATGACTATAAAAATCCTTACTTTATAAGAAAGGAAAGTGAAGTCACTCAGTCTTGTCTGACTCTTTGAGACCCCATGGACTGTAGCCCTACCAGGCTCCTCCATCCACGGGATTTTCCAGGCAAGAATACTGGAGTGGGTTGCCATTTCCTTCTCCAGGAGATCTTCCCAACCCAGGGATTGAACCTGGGTCTCCCGCATTGAAGGCAGATGCTTTACCGTCTGAGCCACCAGGAAAGTCCATTACTTTATAGGAAGTATGTGGCATATATAAGAAATTTCTCCTTTTATTACTTTTGGATTGTTTAGCATCTTATTTTTTAAAAAATTCTATGAAGTAGAATACAGATTATGGAGTAAAAGGAGTTAGCTTCTGGAAAAAGGCAGAAGTAGGAATCAAAGAATATTGAGACAGAATTCCAGAGAAAAGATAGAAAATATAGGATATAGGACTACAGAAAGCCAGGGAAGGTGAGCATCATAATTTGAAAGCTCATTTTTAAGGAAAATGAAAGGAAAGTTCAAGATCTAATAAATCATCAAAATAAACAGGTTTTTAAAAAGAACATGCAAAATACATAATGACAACTTCTATTTAACAATTTTTTTGACATTTCTGATTGAAGATAAAATCTGGATAAGAAAATAGTTTCTTAGACTTGATACTATAGTAAGAACTTAAAATAATAAAAAGAAATGATGAGATAAAAGATTAAAAAATTAAAGGGAAAATATTTAGAAAGTGAAAGGATTTAATAAAAGACAGGACAACTGGTTGTTTTCTGTATTTATAAGAGATAATAATAATGAAGTATTTATAACAGTGAAAATACTTCAGGCTATAAAGAAATGTCTTAACCATGGGGATAATGAATCATAAAACTTTCCTTTGAGGTGCTTGTAGGGGATCAATCCATGAGAACATCCAGAAGAGAACAGATAGCTTTACCTGATGACATATCAAGAGGATTGTATATGTGTATATTGGGGGAGAGAAAGGAGTACGGGGAAGAGGAAGTGGGAGGAAGGAAGGAAAATTTTGACTGATTTAAGAAGAACACTTCATGGTTAATAGAATAAAAGATCCCATAAGTGTATCACTTTACAAATGATATAATTATATAAACACTATAAATAAACACTACCTTGGCGTGGCTGGGATTCCTTTGTTTCTAGCTCTGTCACTTTCTCCCATTTTATCCATCCATGTACCGCAATTGAAGCGATTTCCTCCATAAACAAATCCTGTTTCTTCATCAACCCCTGCAGTAATATTAAAACCTAAAAATAAAAATAAATCATTTATAAAATTTAAAAGGAATATAATAAATTAGGAAAACTACTCTGGAGATCAATTTGGTAATACCTTAAAAGTTGAAGATGTGCAAATCAAAACTACAATGAAGTATTATGTTATACCTGTCAGAATGGCTATCATCAAAAAGTCTACCAATAACAAATGTTGGAGAGGATGTGGATAAAAGGGTACCCATGTACAATACTGGTGGGAAAGTAAATTGGTGCAGCCACTATATTTTTAATACACAAGATAGGTCATGTCATTCATGTTCAAAACTGTTCACTGGCTCATTTCAGTATGAAAACTCCTTAAAAAACTAAAAATAGAACTACCATATGATCCAGTAATTCCACTCCTGGACACATATCCAGAAAAGATGAAAACTGTAATTCAAGAAGATACATACATTCAATTCAAGAAGATACCCTAATATTTATAGCAGCACTATTTATAATAGCCAAGACATGAAAACAACCTAAATGCCCACCAACAGATGAATGGATAAAGAAGATGTGGTGTATATATATATATATATATACACACACACACACACAATGATCTACTTTAATATAAATTTGTTTGAGTACTGGTGAGATTGAATGCTTCCCTTATGTTTATTAATGGATGGTTGATGCACCTCCTTGGGCAAGCTCCTTTTACCTCCTGTTCCTATTTCCTCTATTATGAGTTAGGAATAGAGGTACCAGTTTCTGGAAAATGTTTGTCAAGTGATACACAAAGGCAAAGAGCTTTTTAATTTACCTGATACTAAATAACCAGACAGTCAATGTTTAGTGACTAAATCTCAGAGATTTGGCCACAAAGTCAGAAGAATGCACACAAAAAGGTACACGGGTCAAAATGACTATGAATGAACAGGTTGTTTCAAATGCATACAGTGAATAGAAAATCTGTCTTTGCACTTCCTGATGAGCTGCCAAAGTATTCCAGGCTGTTGGTGCCTTTTCCATAATCAACCCTGGAGAAACTACAGAGAAGTATGTGTGAGGTACTGATGTGAAGAACTCACATAATGTTTGGGAGAAACTAATGAAAACAGGTGAGACATGACCAGCCTCTCTGGACTTTTCTTTTACCTTGGCTCTTAAAGCTGTTGTTTTACAACTTAAGAAGACTGCTACAGAGAACTAATAATCAAGGGAATATGAGCTTATTGGGAAAAGACAAACCTTCCATAGCAGAGGAATCTAATGACTAGATGAGATGAGTAACATATTTCACATGAAACAGAATTACTGTATCCATAGCACACAATAAGCAAAACAAATATCCTCAAACATAAGCAAGATATTATTAACATGAAGTAGGAACAAAAGACATTAAAAATGACTAAGTGGAGGTGTTAGGCCTGGAATTTTTAATAGTTGAAATAAGGAAAACAGTAAAGTGATAATAAAGGGACTAAGTAGTAGATGGATATAGCTAAGAGTGAAATTAGTAAGACGGAAGACAAGATGGAAAAATTCTCCAAAGGCAGCAGGAGTGGTTAAAGGCAGACAACAGAAGAAAAGCTGTAGAGATAGAAACAGACAAGAAGATACCCAGACAAAAGTAGCCCCAGAAAGTGAAAAGAAATGGTAAATCTCAGATCAATAGGGCTCACAGAGGACCACATGAAACAGATAAGAAAAGTTAGAGTAAAATCCCAAATTAAGACAAACAGATGGTTCTAAAACTTCAAAAAAGAAAGAGTAATCACTTCTAACAGAATGAGGTATGCTAAGTCACTTCAGTCGTGTCCGACTCTGTGTGACCCCATAGATGGCAGCCCACCAGGCTCCTCTGTCCCTGGGATTCTCTAGGCAAGAACACTGGAGTGGGTTGCCATTTCCTTCTCCATGAATGAGATATAGGTCCATGAAACTTTCAATAGCTATACTGGAAGTAAGACATCAATAGAATAATATTTTCTAAAGCACTGAAGAAAAAAACATTTATGTCTAATCTGTCATTCAAATATGAGGGCATAACAAAAATACTGCCAGTCATTCAAGGCCTTGGTGGGTTTGACATGTAAACTGCTGTTGTTCGGTTGGGAAATTGTGTCTGACATGCAAATTACAACTTTAACAATACTCATATAGCAACAATAAAAATATTCATATAGCAACAATAAAAATAACTACAGCAAGATGCTGTAGATGCTGTAGTAGTAGGAATTGTTCTGAGGTTTTCATATATTAACATAAATAAATAAGCTCATTTGATTACTTCTAATAAGGAAAGAAATAAATCTTGGAGGATATAGTAACAGACGGGATGAAAAGATGATCAAATTATACATCAAAGTTTATTGTTGCCTAAAAATAGCAATAACCAAGGAAAAGACGAAGAATAGTCACAACAATTCAAACTGAAATTTCATCTAGATAATATCAAACAGGGATTGGGGGAGAGGTGCATACACCACTAAATTACTTAATCTGTTAAGGGGTCAGTATAGATTTTAACAAGGAAATGAGTACAGATGTGAAAAATTAATACAGCTATAGGTCATAAAAACAAGAATCGCAGGAACAAAAATAGAATGGATTAAAGTGGAATAAATTGTTTCTTTAAAAAATATTTGTAAAATGCAAAACCACACAGAGTTAATAAAAGTCAATGTGAGAGGTTATCTTTGTGATATGAAGGTTGGGTAGGATTTCTGAAATAAAATATGGGAAGGATATGATAGATAAGTTGGGAAAAGGTCTGTATAATTCTAAAATTAATGATGGACAAGTATCTAGAGTAAACCAAAAACTCCTGGTAAACAACATGAAAAATATCAGAATGCCAAAAGAAAGATGAATAAAGGTATAGAATAGGAACAAACAGTTTATATAAAAGGAAACTTTCCAAAGATGCAATAAACATATGAGAAAATATTCAAATTTAATAACAGGAGAATCACAAGTAAAAACAACTATATATGGTTTTATAACCATATTCAGCATTAGATAATGCCAAATGATGTTGGTGGGCTTGGGGGCACAGAAGACACTTTGGTTGGTAATGGGAATAGAGACTGGTGCAGTAATTCTGGAAAAAAATGTGGTAGTGTTTAAACAAAGGGCATGAAAGTATAGTATATATAGCTCTGATATACCAATGTTAACTGAAATAAGCCAGACATAAAAGCACAAAAATGATGTAATTCCATTTATTTGAGGTACCAAGAATAATCAAATTCACAGAGACAGAAAACAGATTAGCAATTACCAGGAACTGAGGGGAGGAAAGAATGAGCAATTACTGTTAACTGGGTAGGAGTTTCAGTTTGGGATGACAAAAAGTTCTGGAGATGGATAGCAGTAATGGTGGAAAAACAGTGTGAATATACTTAGAGTCACTGCACTATACACTTAAAGAAGGCTAAAATAATGTATTTTATGATAAAATGGTAAACATGTATTTTACCACATATACTTAATA